>NC_071397.1:78100744-78400744 GCF_022682495.2 Desmodus rotundus | reverse complement strand
TTACATTGGACAGATTAATTCTCTGCTTGGTAAGAATATGCTTCCTTAAGAATAAGATTCTAAGCTGTCTATGCTCTTTGGGGTCAGGTGTGTGATTGCTGGATCTTGGGCTGATCTACTCTGTATTGCTTCTAAGGATTTAATAAATTTATACTATAACCAAGCATTGCTATCACTTCTCTAAGGAACTAGATTCCCTAAGGAACAGATTTCTGTCTTCATTCATTCAATAAGTATGTATTGAATATCATGAATATCATTGAATATGTTCTATGCACAGAAGGTAGAGTAAATAAGACAGACGTGCTCCCAACCTTGTGATGCTCTAAAAGTGCAAGTGGTTAAGACTCTGAGTTGATTCTCAAAGTCTCCCACTAGCATCGGGAATTAATAAGTCACTGCATTTCTTTGCAGAGTGCTGATACCATTTCTGTACAGTTTGGGAGCCATAGTCACAACTAAATGTTTCTCAGAGCCACCCAGTGGTCCCCGAAAGGTTTTTTCCTCCTGACTTTGATGTCTATCTCAGGCAAAAATTTAAGAAATAGACAATGGATCAGGATGGACAATGCTATATTTTTAAAATATTATAGTGGTGATATTTGGGGTGGCTTAGTTGGTTAACATTAATTAATCTCTTAGCTGTAGAGCAGGGGTGTCAAACTCATTTTCACCAGGGGCCACATCAGCCTCGCAGTTGCCTTCAAAGGGCCGAATGTATTTTTAGGACTGTGTAAATGAAAGTACTCCTTAACTGTTAAGCTCGGCACTGCCATGGGGTAGAAACAAGGTGTCAGGACAGATAAACAAGGTGGAGGGCCGGATTCGGCCCACGGGCCTTGTGTTTGCCACCTGTGGCACAAATATAAAGGTGGTTACTCTCCACTAGGGTAAATAATGCAAATCTATAACTCAATAAGAGAAACGGATACAATAGAGATATTGAGAGGCTTTTCTTATTCAGAGTTAGACTGTCAAGTGGCAGAGCCATGCTTCTGTCCGGGTTAGGTGCTGTCATACACTCTGCTCTTGTTCTCCAAAGGCCATGCGCAGTCACGAAGGAAACGAAGCCCAGGTTTGTTATTTCATCATTCAGTTGCTGTTACTCAAACCAAATGATTTCAGAAACCGAGTGAGTGACTTCGTGAAGGAAAACTCCCCAGAGCACTGGCTACAGAACGACTGGCACACCAAGCACATGAATTATCACAAGGTACCAATTCAAATTCCTGCTTCAGTTAATCCTTTTTAAGCCATTCTTCGGTATCTGGCTGTTGACGTGGCTGTTTCCTCTGTGGTTCTACTGTTTCCTTTCTGGTCTCTAAACTTTTTCAAGGTTTTAGAGTATCTCTAAAGTTATGAGTAAACTAAAAATCACAGGTTTTGTAGGCATGGGTACTTATAGTACAAAATGAAAAGAATTATTGCAAATCCTTTAATCTTTTTTGATGTATCTTTGGGATAAGAGATTTTCATTGCATTGTAGGAGCAAACACAGTTTCATGTTCTTTTAAAAACAGCGAGTTTATTTAGCTCTACTTTTTAAGAGAATAAAAAATATGCCCTAAACATTTACTGTTTCCTCGCTTCCACAGAAATATCCAGAGAAGCTGTACTTTGAGGGCCTGGCGGAGCAGGTCGATCCTCCTGTGCAGATCCAGTCCCCCTATCTGCCCATCTATTTTGGAAATGTGTGTCTCCGATTTCTTCCAGTATTTGATATAGTAATCCACAGATTTTTAGAGTTGCTGCCAGTATCCAAATCACTGGAGACTCTACTAGATCACCTAGGAGGGCTATATAAATTCCATGGTGAGATTTTTCAAATTTTAATCCCATCTAATAGCTCTCTAAGCAAAAGCAGGCTAAGCGTGACCATATGGGTAATAGTGGTTCTAAAGATTTTGTTTTAATTATTTTTAAATAAAAGTGTTTTGAGGGGAAGTGCCATACATTGATACCCTGAAGTATAAAACTGACAACATAAAAATATGAATAGGTAATCATAGCAAATGTATTAAATAGCAAAAAAAAAAAAAGTGATATGCAAGAGATGCCTTATTTTATATAGTGTGTGATTAATTGCCAAATTAGTGTAGAAGGAGAAAATTATGTTTTCACAATAGGCTGATATTTCTGTGAACAAATTGGATCTTGGCAGGCTTCTTGGATGGATATAATTTTACCTGTGGCATACATGATTGTATAAACAGAAAGAAGAAAAAAACATACTAAGCAGAAAGAATCCTTTGAGTAACTCTTGTGGGTATTAAAAACAAGACCTTGTGAAAACAGGTACCTCAGTGGGCTGAACTGAAAATTCATTTATTGTGCCTGACAGGTCACCTTAAATCCCTGACCAAGAAGTTTTGATTTTATAACTTGCAGATAATCAGAATCAACTAGAAGTTATTGAGTAAGGCAATGACATAGAAAGAATAAATGGAAAACACTTATTTTAGATAAATCCTGTTTTAGTTGGCAGCATGTCTTGGAAGGGGGAAGCCATTTTCACAACTTATGTCAAAAAGTTCAGGTGTGTGAATAGGATCCAAACATGTATGATGGCATTGAAAATAAGAAAGTAGGGACAGATAGTCAAGGAAGAAGCAATAGAGGAATGGGACTGGGTTGGCTAGTTATGGGGAGAATATCAAAAGAAAGAAATTAAAGACAACTTTAAAGTTTTAAATTTGGTATGGAGAATGCCAGAGATTGAAGGGTGGATGTCCCAGAGCAGCCACTATGGGGACAGTGTATTTATCTAGGATTGGGGGGAGGGGACAGTTCTTTTTAGTCCTTGATCTAAGGTGTTTTCCTCTAATGCAGAAGCTTGAATTGTCTTCTAGCATTACAGAATAGGTATGAAGTTCAAGTGAGCATGCCTTTACAAACATTTTTCATTTGGATTAGGTGATATAAGCACATGGTATAGGAGGGTACGCAGTAAAATGTCCCATTCCTGTCACCCAGCAAGGAATTTTCCTGTACCTGTGTCATTTTTGCAGGGTTAATTTCCAGAAGTGCAATCACTACCTCAGAGTATAATGTATATCCTTAAATGCAAGATGTGTATATTATTGGAAGACTTCTGCCTTCTGTTAAAATTAAAACATTCATTGTCTGCCATTACCCAGCACGTAAAATAGTTTCATTATCTTCTGAGCTGTTTTTTAGTGACCATGAGAACAGAGCGTGAGTTTTTCACAGTTGTCAGTAACCAGACAAGCATTGTGGTGATGTCTTTTCTTGGCAGATCGTCCAGTGACTTATTTGTATAATACCCTGCACTATTATGAAAAGCACCTGAGAGATCGCACGTTCCTCAAACGAAAGCTTGTCCACGCGATCATTGGCTCGCTCAAGGATAACCGACCGCAGGGCTGGTGTCTGAGCGACACTTACCTGAAATGTGCGATGAACGCACGAGAAGACAATCCTTGGGTCCCGGATGACACCTACTATTGCAGATTGATTGGCAGACTAGTAGATAATATCCTTTTCACTGTGATTTCTCCAGATTTTTTAGAAATAACTGTACATATTATTTGTGAGAACATAGGTGTATTTTCTTTTCAAGGTAATTATTTTTATATATTCTAAGATTTCAAATTTCTTGAAGATCATTTCTGCTTTTACTTCTGTAAAGGTTTTGAAGTCTTAAACTAGCAGCATCATGCCAGAAATTCATTCCATTAAATATTTAAAAGCAGGTCTTACAAGATTTGTTTCAAAAAAAACCACCATGCTATTTCTAAATAAGTGAACTGTGTATTGTAGTGTATGCATCTGTTTGCTACTGAAGAACATAGAATTTTGTTGCTTTAATCATTGCATTTTAAAAATGTTAATAGATAATAATAAAACTTATTTTCTCTCATTTTTAGTAAAAAATGCTGCTATATTGGTACTTTTATTTCTTCATATTGATTTCATGTTTTAAGTTATCAGCACAGTATACTTAATATGCCTGTACACCATGCTACTGTTCACCTGACAGAGCCATTTTATATAAATGGGCATGATTTATTTGCATACACGAAGGGATTCATTTCCTGAAGTAAAAGAATAACTTAGTATAAAGTCACTTTCTTTTTAACTGTCCCATAACTATTAAAAGAAATAGGTTGATAGCTGCAGTGTAGTGTGGTTGCATCTATAGCTACACGTCACAGTTAGAAGAGCCCGCCTGTACAAGACCAATCATCTGTGTCTTGTGGTTGATGACATGGTTGCAGTCAATGCATTTGTCATGTCAAGCTTATTTGGTTTTGGTTTGTATTATTTGCCTTCTGATCTCAGATAAATCACTTCCTGGGGGTTCATAATCAGATAAATTGATAATCAAATAAGATGTTTACATGCAAAAATTGGAAACTTTAAAGTACTATACAAATGTGAGCCATTAACCTCAAAATAATCCAATAGTTATTGCCTTAATCATTTGCACCGATGGCTGGCAAATCTCCTGGTCCATTTCCAAACTGCGACTGGAGGTTCAATGAGTTTCCCAATCCAGCTGCCCATGCTCTACACGTTACGTGTGTGGAGCTCATGGCCTTAGCTGTTTCGGGCAAAGAAGTTGGGAATGCTCTTCTAAATGTCGTGCTGAAAAGGTGTGTATCCTGTTGTATGAAATAAGATTCATTGTATATTTGTAAACAGAATGCTATTTTACTTGGAGTTGTTAGACAAATCTGCTGTTCCGAGGCCAGTGCACATTGGATAGTAACAGTCTTTGGTTCTGGATCTTGCCTTTATCGTATATGTGTAGTGGAATGAGCCCTGGACAGTGTCAGAAAACATAGGTTTGTTCCCACTTCTGTTCTCTATTAGGTGTTTGGCATTTAATTTAGGAATAGTTAACTTCTCAGAAAACAAAAAACAAAAAACAGTCTTTCAGTCTTTCAAGAGTCCTTTCTTAGCCCTGGCTGGTGTAGCTCAGTGGATTGAGTGCCAGCCTGTGAACCAAAGGGTCACCAGTTCAATTCTCAGTCAGGGCACATGCCTGGGTTGCAGGCCAGGTCCCCATTTGGGGGCACACGAGAGGCAAGCACACATTGATGTTTCTCTCCCTCTTTCCTTCCCTTCCCCTCTCTCTAAAAATAAATAAATAAAATCTTAAAAAAAAAAAAAGAGTCCTTTCTTAAAGACCAACATAAAGTAGGGGATAATGATTAGAGAAGAAGTATAAATAAATGGAAATAGTCTTTCAGGCCATTTGTTAAAGGAAACATTCCAAAACAAAAGCCTTATTTTGCTTTTGTATCTGTGTATTAAATTTTTACTCGATAAAAATCTATTGTAGTTCTGTCAGATTAGGTCACTTATAAGCCCCCAAATTATATATATATGTTCTCAAAATAAGATCCATTGTCAACCATACGAAATGTTTTTGTAATTTACATTTTTATTCTTTTTCCCTCCTGTAGCCAGCCCTTAGTGCCCAGAGAGAACATCACAGCATGGATGAACGCAATCGGGTTGATCATCACTGCCCTACCAGTGAGTTCAATTGTGATTTGTGTGCAGCAGTGGAATGCAGCTGTCCCCTGCATGGAATAGATGCCTTCATACAAAGAATAGATGCCCTTATACAAGGACGTCACGCAGTCAATGAAGTGTTTCATACTTTTAAAGCTTTCATATTATTATCGCTTCAAAAATCTACAGTGACTATTCTGTTTGCCTTCCACATCAAATCCAATTCAATCAACCTGACTTCTGGGTCCCTACATCCATTGGTCCCATCTTACTAACCCAACCTTAGTTTTTAAATTGAAATATGATCTAGCTTTGACCACTTAGCATGTCGTATATTTCAAGCTTTTTCTCATGCAAATAATGCTCATTACGACATGTTTCGGGTACCTCTGATATGTTAGGGAGTAAGGCGTTATGCCAGACACTTCTTCCTCTGCCAGCTTCTCTAAAGCTACTCACTCTTTGTCTGCTTCGTCCTGCTTCTTCGGGAACCTTCCCTGGCTTCTCCACTCGTGTGAAGTCTCCATTCTGTGACCTCCACACGTGTCTGGTCAGCGTAGCTGTCTGTTCTGTATTTGCAGGTCAATGTTGTCTAGCCCTGTGCTCTCCAGACTTCTTTGAGTATGCACCTCTATAAATCACGTTTTCCTTCCACACCTCCTATATGTAAATAGTTGTATATGTACAGCAGTATTGTCTGTAGCAAATATTGTTAAAGTAGGTTTACCATGTAGTACATACCAGGTACCAAATGCACGGGACAGGCATGTGTATGGAGCCCTCTGACTCACAAGCATTTCTCTTCAAGTTGTTATTCACATATTACGATGCCACGCAGTTTTGATTTTAAAATCTCCGCTAAACAAAGACACAAGCTGGATAAGTAGAAAACATTAAGGAATGAGAAAGTGCTACTGTTTTGGGCGTGGGAGTGTGATGATGAATATGGGGTGGAATACTGGGTAAGTGATGTGTTTCATCAGGTTGTCCTCTGGTTTTCAAGGAGCCATATTGGATAGTCCTTCATGACCAAATTGTGAGTGTAATCAGCAGTCCCAGCCTGACCTCTGAAACAGAGTGGGTGGGCTATCCGTTCCGTCTCTTCGATTTCACTGCTTGTCACCAGTCCTACTCCGAGATGAGCTGCAGCTACACGCTAGCTCTGGCACACGCCGTGTGGCACCATTCCAGCATCGGGCAGCTTTCTCTCATCCCCAAGTAGGTGTTGTGGTTTCTTAAAGAAACTCAACTTTTCCATTTTGTTCTTGTTTTTGTTTGATGGCCTACATATGAGGTACATAGCTCATTCAGTAGAACAAGTTGCAAAGTAAAAGTTAAGTAAAATTTCTAGATAATTAGAGAGCCTCTTTTATTTCAGAATTGTTTGAAAAAACTTAATTTGTATGTGCAAGTAAGAATTTAGTATCTGTTTTCCGTTACATTTTTAAAGAGGCTTTTTCCAGACTATATTCCCAAAGATGCCTTCTGAACTGAATAACTGCTATTAGCCTATTTTCTGATTACTTATCTTGACTATAAAGTTGATATTAATTAGATTCAAAATTCTTGAGAATGGCATTTATATTAGATTGATTATTTGCCTCTGTCATGCAATAATTTTATTTATTTATATTTAAAGATTTTATTTATTTAATTTTAGACAGAGGGGAAGAGAGGGAGAAAGAGAGGGAGAGAAACATCAATATGTGAGAGATACATTGATCAGCTGCCTCTCGCACACCCCCTATTGGGGACCTGGCCCGCAACCCAGGCCAGTGCCCTGACTGGGAATTAAACGGGCAACCTTTCAGTTCACAGGCCGGCACTCAGTCCCCTGAGCCACACCAGCCAGAACTCAATTTTATTTTTAAGAATGATTTTAAATCTCAATTTATTTTAATAATTAAGTAAGAGCCAGTGAGAGATGTGAGATTAACTTCAAATGTTACCAAAATTAAAAGAAATTTTTAAAAAAATTATTACAAGTTTTGCAAATACTGGGGTAGGCTATATTAGCAAAACTCAAACAATTCAACTGATTTCAAATCACAAGAAATTTTATCTTCAAATTTTAGGTTTCTCACTGAAGTACTTCTTCCTATAGTAAAGACCGAATTCCAATTGCTTTATGTGTACCATCTTGTGGGACCATTTTTGCAAAGATTTCAGCAAGAGAGAACTCGATGTATGATAGAGGTAAAATATAATCTTGGTTTTCTGTGATAATATTAAGCTCTAAAAGATCTATTTAGGTTTCTTTCCCAGTGTTTTTCAAACCTCACACCATAGTCATTAGTAGTGAAGTCAGTGTGGTAGGTTCCAAGAGCGATTGTAGAGGGCTTCCTGTGACTTAGTGTGCACACCGGTAATGAGTGTGGTGTGTAGTGGGATGTGCTGAGCTGGAGATGCAGGAGGAAGTACCCATCATCAGGGTTGAGAAGAAAGATAAGGATGGAGAAATGCAGCTGGGAACCTGCACTGTAGTCCAGAGGGATTAATTAAAATCATGGAAATGCATGAAGTCAATCACCTATAACAAGAGTGCAGGGAAAAGAAAATGAGGCAGGAATAGAACCTAAAAGTATGAGGTGCCAAGTGGAACTAAGAGGGTATAATGTATGCAAGTTAACCCTAAATATCAGTCTTAAACCTGAACATACCAAAAAATATAACATATTTTAAAAGCCACTAACAAATATCTTTCAAAAGTGCAGGTATGAATACGTCTCAGGTCAATTTTATTCATCTCTTTAAGAGAAGATTTAGAATTTATGGATTATATCTCTGCTAGGAGGGGACTGCAAAAATCGCACTTCATAGGAATTGAGCTGGAGCGGGCAGGAACCTGCAGGCACTCCGGGAGAAGAGCGGGTGGACGCTTACAGCGGGCGGTTACAGGCACACCTGCCTGGTGCCTCTTCAACACTGCAGTCACACACGTCTCGGTGCGGTGTCGACGCATTTCTTAGTTTAGTATGTGTCTGCCTTTGATAAACTACTTTGCTAATAGCTTGTTTTATTATAAAATATCACTATAAGAATGTTATTTTACCCTTTTCAAGTTCTAACAAAGGCGGTCTGTCAGCAGCTCTTCAACACACGCTTCCTTACTCACTCGCACCGCTTCAGGAGCGCAGTTTATGTTGTTTCTCGGTGAACACTGTAGAAACTGCGTGTTAAACCGACCTCAGCTGTAAACCGAGCACTGGTTTCAACTCTGCACACGCCCACAACACAGAACGAACTGCAAGACGGAATTCAAACAAACATCAGAGGAAAGCATGTTCATTTCCTAAGCGCTGCTTCTTTTTCTGATCATAATATTTATCCGAGCTGAACCTCGATTCAAACCGAACCGTGAATGTAGGTGTGTCTGCAATTCTAAACTCAAAACAGGCAACAACACTCACAAGCATTTACACATTCATTTACTCTGTCGGCCTCTTTCAGGCTTCTAAACTAAGGCCCATTCTATCTCAAAATTTCTGTGTTTATAGAACTTCCCATATTTAGTAATAACCAGAATTTGATATTGACCAACTTCTATAATGCAACATGAAGTTAACCCCAAAAATCAAAGTCTAAAACCTGAACACACCGTAAAATGCATTATGTTTTACAAGGATACTAGCAAATTTCTTTGAAAACTTGGGTTTGAATCCAAATGATTTCAAGTGTATTCATTACTATAGAAAAGATTTTGAATTTAGGGGTTCTGTCATCAGCTAAGGAGAGATTGAAACAACGAGCTCCACAGGAATTAATCTCAAGAGGGCACTGACACTTCTCTGTGGATTTCCCATGATGAAAACATACTGAAGACTAAATTTAGAATGTTGCACATGTATGTATCTGTTCGTTTCCATAGACTTCACACTGCGCATCACTCTGTAGGCTCTACAGGCGCTACTTACTTTGAGTATGTTTCTTCACTTGATAAAATTCATTAACGAAAGCCTTGTTAAATCATTATCAAAAAAGGTATTTTACAGTTTACAAGTTATAAGGTTGTTTCTCAGTAACACTCAGCAAACTGTCACTGGTCACTTCATCATGACGAACACAGAGTTCGTGTTGGTCGACACTGAATACCGAAGAAACTTGATGTTAAACTGATTTTAAATTCAAATGGAGCACTAATTTCAACTCTCCAGTCCTGCCTCACAAAATGAAGTATAAAAGGAAATTCAAAACCAACATTAGAGTAAAATGTAATCATTTTCTAAGTACTACTCCTTTTTCTGAGCATAATATTAATTCAAATTGAAATCAGGTCAAACCGAACCTTGAATGTAAATATATCTGCTATTCCAAACTCATAACAAGCAATAACCCTCAACAAATACGTGTTAGTCGATTCTGTAGGTCTGTCTCATGCTTCTAACCTAAGGCTCACACTATCTCAAACTTTTGTCTGTCTGTAAAACTTCCCATGTTTAACTTTAAACCAAACCAGAATTTTGAATTGAACTAACTTCTATAATCTAACAAGGATCCCCGAGATTGTGATTATCCCGTAAATTGAGAAATGGTTTCCTGAAAGGGGACCATCTGCCTCTTAGGTTAAGAGAAAGTGCTAAGCTATAAAAAGAAGTCTCACTGAAGCCCCGTGGGGGCGTTTTGCAGCACTGTGGGTTCTGTGGCAGTGCGGGCTGGGCCGTCTCACGCACACACCGAAGTTTGCGTGCTCAGTGATGGTCTTCCACAAACTCGTTGTCCCTCTGTGCTGGTCGTGGGATGGGTCTGGCTACATCACGCTGGATTATGGAACCATTTTTGAATATGAATAATTGTATATTATTTGTTAAATAGATTGGTGTGGCATTTTATGACATGTTGCTGAATGTAGACCAGTGTAGCACCCACTTAAATTACATGGACCCCATCTGTGACTTCCTGTATCACATGAAGTACATGTTTACTGGTGACAGCATCAAAGAACAGGTAAGTTAGCTTCATCGTGTTTAATGATGTTTGGTATAGACAGGTGGAATGCGTGGTGATAGACTTTTTTTGTTTGGGTGAGTGGTTTTGTTATGTTGTTTTAAGGGGAAAAGGTTGATATCAGACCCTTTTATGCTACATGAGCAGATTATTCTGGTTATAGTATTAAAGTAAAAGTAAACACATGTTATAACTTCTCACATTTGCAACAGGACATCTGAAAAAGACCTGGGGGAGTTAATTAACAGTAATCTCATGAGGAAGAAGCAGTACAGGTTGGCTACTGAAAAGACCGGACAGGTGTTGTGTTATGAGTGAAGGAGGTCCTACTTCTTCCCACAGTGAGCAGGGGACCCTATGGGAACATTAGACAAATTGCAGCGTAACTAGAAGGCTGAAGCCAGGAGAGTCAGAAAGTAATTTCATGAAGGATACTTGAAGGAACTGGGAATGCTTGACTCGAATTTTAAGACTCCTAGGGAACTGTGTCCTCATTATTTGGAGGGTAGCCGTTTGCATTAGGTATTAGCTCTGTTCTGTGTCACTTCAAAGGGCATGTAAACTCTGGCGAAGGTAAAGGGAGGCACATCTGACTCGACGTACAAAGAGCCACTTGCTAGTAGAGCTGTCTGAAAGTGGACAGGCCCTCCCTGAGCCACAACTGAGTTTGCTCTCTGTGGGAAACAATCTTGGCTGTTTCAGAAGGGTGGAGACGTTCACTAACCTCCCCTCCATACTTAATGTTCTTTCCGTCTCTAATGGGAAAGAGAGATAAACCGATATTAAAAAAACATATGAGTCCTAGTCTACTGAATTCTTTCCTTGCATCCAAGAACACGGGGTGGGGAGGATGTTGACTCCCTTATCAGCGGGATTGTCAAGGACAGTTGAGTGGGAACCAGGATAAGCATGTTTTACTTAACATATCCTTTATATTTGGGTCTAAGACACTTTAGCACAAAGTAACTGCAGAAAGAAAACATTATTAATGGGCTACCCTTTTCCAGCAAGGTCAAAGAGCATTTGAGTAAAGCTAAGAAAACTGAAACTGCTTGATGTATTTATTTCTTTAAAGTATCTTAAGTAAGAGTAGATCTGATATTATTTAGTTTGAATTCCAATATAAATCAGGACCAAGAGAAATTAGCTTTGTAGATATACGTTACAGACATAGGTTATTCGAAGAACTTCAAAATGTAATTGTGCTTCATGCCTCTGTGAAGATGGCATTTTAAAGGATGATCACCTGTTGCATGTGTAAAATTTCTGGTGTAAACTATCCTAGCTTTTGGCAGTGGAATTAATGGCTAGCTCAGTGTGTATGTTTTTGTAAATATAGGCATGTATACATAGATATATGCACAGGCACACATGTATATAGAATGTATATGAGGGAAAACATGATTTTTCTCACGTGAGATAGAAACAATTTTATCTGCTTTTGTTAAAACACAAAATGTATGATAAACTTCTCAGCCACCCCACTCCCTAGTTTATTATCTCAGGATATATATAAATCACTTCTTTAAAAAGTGGGAAATTAAAATTCCCTGGTTAAAATATTGGTTCATGTGTTTTCATTTTTTAGGTAGAGAAGATTATCTGTAATTTAAAACCAGCTTTAAAACTCCGTCTTCGATTTATCACACACATCAGCAAGATGGAGCCAGCTACAGTACCTCCACAGGCCGTAAACAGTGGGTCTCCGGCGCCCCAGTCTAATCAGGTGCCCGTGTCCTTACCAGTCACTCAGTGACGTCAGGCGGTACTGTGGTGACGTAGGAATGCATCTGCCTTTGAAAGTGAACTCCAGTTATTAAATCTGAACATGATCGTGCTACATGGTGGTGCAGTAGAAGCAGTGATGTTCAGGTTATTTTATTCAGTTGGCCCAAAAGTCCATTTGGTTTTTTCCAAAACACGACTGAATGCAAAAAAAGATTTGTGCAGTGTATGGAGAAGGTGCTGTGACTGAACATGTCAAAAGTGGTTTGCGAAGTTGTGTGCTGGAGATTTCTCGCTAGACTGTGCTCCATGGTCAGGGTTAGACCAGTTGAAGTTATAGTGATCAAATCAAGACATTAATTGACAACAATCAATGTTATACCACATGGGAGATAGCCAACATACTCAAAATATCCAAATTAATAAAGTTATTGGTGAAAATGAAAAATGTGTCTTTAATTTCACAGAAAAAAACCATGGAGACTTTTTGGCCAACCCAATATTTTGATTCAAATGGTGAATCTGTTGACACCTTATAACTCCCATCTCCCTGTGTATACTTATATCTCTAAGAGATCAAGTACACGTCGTTCATGTACATAACTGCTTATTAGAGCTACCTAGGAGCATTGAGGTGTTCGTGATCAAGACTTTATGAGATCTTCTCAATCTTTCTTATTCTATCCATGGGTTTTGTTTTTATATTTTGCTATTAATGTTTTTCAGTCTTGAAACACGTTTTTTTAAAAGCACCACACATGTAGAACAGTTATTATATATCCTTTTATACGTGACTCTCTTTTGGTGTGTCTTTGGGATAAGAGATTTTTGTCATGTAAAGAACTAAAGATTTCATTGCATTGCAGGAGTGAACACAGTTTCATATTCTTTCTAAATGGCTTAAAATTTTCATCATAGATTTCCAGGTAAATAAGCTAATGTTCCTTCAAGGTAAATTGACAAGTTTATGCCTTTACTGTGGACTTGAACTTAACTGTATGAAATGAGTCGGAAGAGATGTAAGTAAATAACATAGCTAGAAATGCATAAACAATAATTCATGATTAAATGGTGATTGTTCAATCTCTGTTTTTAAAAACAAATTAATTGCTTTTCCAGGTTGACATTCACTTGGCAGAAGATTTGATTCTTTGAATTTTTATAATATTAACATTTTTAAATATTTATTTTTTAAATGCAGTGTACATTTTTGTTCTTTAAGGTTTATTAAATTTTGAGAAACTTAATGTCAATTTTGGGGGGAAATTGCATTAAGATTGTAAAACACTTCAAAAGTAAAATCTGTTAAGTGAATAAACTGATTGATTACTCGGTGTGAGTGAGCATCTGTTGTGTGTCGGGCAGGGTGCTGGCTGGGTAATGACAGAGGATGGGGCTCCTCCCATGGGTTGCACAGTACATCGGTGACTGACTTTTACCTAGAACTACGAGTATTGATTTTTTTTTAAAGTGTTAATGAAGTTTAGTCAACTATACTTCAAATTTTATTTCCAAGTACATTTTCCTAGACCCTTATCTTTTTCATGGTTCATATTACTATAATCACTAAACCTTCATTTGCCATGCAAGTCCAGCTTAATATTTATATAATGCATAAGTAATTTTCCAGGCTAATAACATTGTTAAAATTCTCCAGAGATTTTATGCTAGAAATGAATTCAAGTGCTACTCTTAATATAGTCTCAATATAGTCTTGCTACCTGAGGAATATATTGCTTTGAGATCCTAGAATGGGAGTAGTTATGACACTGGTATTATACAAATAGAAGAAAGGAAGTGAAAATCAATATCACTTTCTCAAGGATATTTACATGCATTACAATTTATTTATTAAAAATGCAATTTCTTCATCTCTAGCTTTAAAAATTAGAACATGATATTCCCCAAATGGGCTTTTTAAAGAATGGTTAGTAGTCAGAGACATTAATAGAAGGCAGAGGCAGAAGCTTGGATTTAGAATGCACCTGAGGGACAAAAATGTCTTACATTCATTACATCCTAGAAGTTTTTGTTTGCTTGGTGGTTGTTGCACTAGTGACGTGAGAGCGGCCGTCCCACAGGACTTCCTGCAGTGGCGGACCTGCTCTGTGGCTGCGCTGCCCGATTCAGTAGTTAGTAGCTCCATGTGCCTGCTGAGCACCCGAAGTGTGGAACTGAGTTTAAAATCGTATTAAGCTTTAAATAAGTACATGTGGCCACAGTGTCGGCCAGTACACTCTAAAGCAAGATCCACCCTCATTGCTCTTATCTAAAAGTAATTCAGTAAAATATTTATTTACAAAGTCCATATGTCAATGGTTAGGTTTTAAATTCTGGGCTGCATATGAAAAATCAGATGGTAGAAGCTCTAATATTTAATCATTTTATTTTTCAATTACAGTTGACATACAGTATTATATTGGTTTCAGGTGAACACCTCAATGATTAGACATCTTATAACTTACTAAGTGAAAGTCCTGATAAGTCTTGTCCCCCTCTGACACCATGCATAGTTATTAGAATAATATTACTACATTATTGTCTCTGCTGTAGTTTACATCCCCATGACTTTTCTATAACAACCACGTCGTACTTCTTAATCCCTTCACCTTTTTCACCCTAACCCCCAACACCCCTCCCATCCAGCAACCGTTAAAATGTTCTCTGTATCTGTGAGTCTGTTTCTGTACTGCTTGTTCGTTCATTTTGTTTTTTAGATTCAATTGTTGATAGGTATGTTTTTACTGTTCATATTTTTTCTTTTTTTCCTTTTTAAAGAAGACCCTTTAACATTTCATATAACACTGGATTGATGGACTCCTTTGGCTTTTTCTTGTTTGTAAACTCTTTATCTGTCCTTTGATTCTAAATGATAGCTTGGCTGGGTAGAGTAATTTTGGTTGAAGGTCCTTGTTCTTCATCACTTTGAATATTCCTTGCCACTCCCTTGTGGGAGTGTGTTTATTTTTAATGCCAGCAATTTTTTTTGGAAGTTAATGTATACTTCTCTTTCTATAAGTCTTTTGCCAAAATATAAGCCTTTTAAGTTGACAAAAATTTGAATTTCCAAATCTTTCACACCAGGAAGGAATTGATACAGTTTATACTAATTGTACTACTATTTCCTAAGGCAAAACATTTTTCTGAAATACCAAATCTGTAAGAGGATAACCGTAAGCTTGAGTGAATTACTAGATTTGGTAATCCTGTTATTAGCTGGGAGATTCCTGTACAACGTTCCCACACTTACTTAGGTGGGTTAAGGTAGTCAACAGGCTTGTGGCTGCCCTCCCGAGCAGCACCAAAACAAGCCAAGGTTATTGCTACTGCTGTGCTGACTGTTCGAGTTACTTCTTCTGGTGTCTTCCCCAGAGATGGGTTCACTTCCATTATATCTAATCCCGACAGCAGTCCTACAACGACAAATGGATACAAGGTAATTTGTTAAATAGTTGACATTTTAAATTCAGTATCTTTGAACTATTACTTAGGAGTTTAAAGAAGGGATGGCCAACTGAAACCACTTCCGTTCTTACATCATGTGATGGGCGTTATGGAAGTGTCAGCTGGGGCTTGCTTTTCAGATTGGGGGGTATAAGTATATATTGGCCATGTGTATATTTGCTTCCTTGTTCACTCAGACTTATACCTACCTGTCTTGTAAATTTCCTCTGTCATGTAGAGACCTTCTCTGTAAGTCAGACCTCCGGCGACTGGTGTCCCAGTGGCTGGTGTGACAGACGGGTCCAGTCCGTCCACGTCAAAGCTCAGATGAATTGGCCTTTTCTTTCTTTTAGAGGGTGGGAAAGTAATTCAGTTTAAAGTCAGAGGTTTAATATTTAGGAGACAAATAGAGTTCTCCCTCTGCTCTATAACAAGGAGCAGCCCAGTGAAGTTTCATGATTTTACAGAAAGGCTTCACTACTAACTTGCATTGATTCGTGTCAGTAGCAAGTTCTCTTAACAGTATTTATGTTACACGAGCATCATACCTTCCTAGTAGATAGCTGAGTGCTTCTTCCATCACCTTGCCAATTCCCAGTTTGTCTACTTCAGTCATTGAGAAGTATTTAATACCCAGAGTTTTCAAAAGGTAGCTATGAAAGAGGAGATATTACGATAATCTATAATTATAACTGATTACAGGAACTACTATAAAGGACACATGGACAAAATCAAGGGGGAGGGTGGAGGTGGGGGAGGGAGGGGGGTTCAGCTGGGGTGGGGTGGAGGGATGGGGAGAAAAGGCATACAACTGTAATTAAATAACAATACAAAATTAAAATTAAAAAAAACGAGATTGTAATTCTGAAAAAAAATAAAACAACATAAATTTTAAAAAAATTAAAAAAAAAAACAAAATAAATAGGAGACACTGTGGAAAAAAAAAAAGATAATCTATAATTAGTATGGAGGCTGACTGCATGGCCTCTTGTTTCCTTTTCAGAAAAGATCAATGTGGTAAAATACATAAAATATTTTAAGTCTGTAAACTATGTATATATCAATATATTTTTGACAGCAAGTCAATATGAAAATCGTGAATATATACATATATGTGCATATACACCTATACCTATAAATACATGTAGACATAGGTGTAGATGCATAGACTTGGTACTTAAGATAATTTTTCCTCATCGGTTGGCCAGTACACCTAGCATACGAAAGAACAAAAGTGAATTTAATTACATCAAGGAATAAACTTACTGTTCCCCTGGGTCCACGTCTCTCAGGCCAATATACACAATATCTTTGGCAGATATGCAGGGTGTCACCCAGGATAATCCTGGTATATCAGGGATCTAAAATTGCAATGTTTCCATTTGGTTATATATTCTTCTCTTGAGCAAATCTTACACTGAAAGTTTAAGTACACTTGTTGGATTGCATACATCTTACATTTGGAACATAAATGTTTAGGAATCATGCAAAGACAATACAAAACAAAGAAGAGAATGCCTGCCGTCCCTGGTAGTACCTTGATTGCTTTGGCCTTACCCAACCCCGCCGTGTGGCCCAGACCTAACCTGAATCATTAGTCAGCGCTCAGCAGCATTTGGTCATGGGCGCGCCCTTTCCACTGGGCCCTCCTTTCCCGGGGACTCTTCTATAAGAAAGTCAGTGTGCTTCCATCACTTCCAGTCCTCCTTAACTTCTCTGTCTCAATAAGGACTTAATCCAGAAGATGGCTCAGGGAAATTTTTGACCAACCTTCTGGTTGCTCTTCAAGTGTCCTGCAGTCAAGCTTGTTTCATCTTACATATTTTAGAAAAGAAGTTTCTAGGGAGCAAGAAGGTAGTTCTGCTTGATTTAGATATGTTTAGATAACATCTCACAATAAAGATGTTAAATAATAAATTATTGTTATCTTCACTTTAAAATGCCGTTTTTGAAGAGGCCCCATGATGTGGAAGGGACACTTGGTAAGAATGAGAGGCTGGCTGTGGGGCAGGGGATAGAAAGAGGTCGCCATTAGGAGACCAGTTCTGGCCCTTGCCTGACTCCTGACTACGCTTGGCATGTGATCTTGGGAGAGTTGGGTTAACCTTGTAACCTCTGCTAACTTGCTTATAAAGGACTACACTCTGCCACACCTACTACAAAGGGTAGTTGAAGAATCAAAAGGAAATATATAAGGTCAGTTTGCAAATTATCAAGAAAGGGAGAGGTACAGAACCTCACCACCTTTACCCTCCAACCCTTGCTTATTGACTGCCAAGAAGAGTTTGAGATTACACCAAGGATCAGATGCCAGAGGGGTTCTTCCTTCCCTCCACCTGAACTGCTCCTAAGGTTGTTCTTTCGTCATAGGATACCAACCAGCCTTTTACCTTTCCCTTTAGTTCCTTCAGGAGAAAAGACACAGGTTGTCCATGCAAGTTCCCACTTGTGGTTGTCTGTGGAGTGTTGATGTCGGTGTGAGCATCCACCCAGATGACACAGAGATCCGGGTGGACCCTGGCATGGCCAGAGATGCTTCCAATCGCCAAACTTGGGAGGAAAAAGTCTGTGTGAATATCAGGTTTGCAGTATCATAACGTACTTTCTATTTTTCCTTTTCTTTACATACATCACATTATTAACTCAGTGCTCGTGCTTCATTTTTCTTTAAGTTAAAATGGCTGATATTTCTCATAGGTTTTTAAATCAGATGCCAATTAAACAATTATAATAACAGAGAAAGTAGAGTTTACACTTAATACTTACTGAGAAGTTATAACTACATGGAGGTATCACTGAGCCACCTTCTAATAAAATTGTAAATTATATTTCACCCAAAATAAAATGTGTGAAAACGCTAGCCATACAAAGGATTCCTTATCATGAGACTAGTCCATTGTCAGGGTTAAAGGAGGCTTGTTTTCTGCACTCTCATTTCTCTTGGTAAATTCTCCCAAATGAATTGTGACAGAGTCTTTCCACTTTTCTTAGAATCCAATCGTTTTCATTGGGGAGCGCCCCTCAAAGGCCCTTACATTCCCTTCAGTCCGATATCCCAGTGCTCGCTCACTCTGTTCAACAGTGGGGTCCTCCGCTTAGCTCTCTACTCCCCCGCCCCACGTTTAAGGTCCCCCTCGTCACCAGGTCCAGAACCCTCCAAGTTCACCCCAAGCACCCTAAGCTCCAGAGAAGTTGCCTGAGTGCAATAGCTAAGTAATATCTTACACGAGAGTTAAAAGGTTTGGATTTGCCCTACAGTGCCCTGATTCTCCCACTTGTGAATGTTTCGAGGATCCTTCAGAGAACCATGAACTTTTTTCTCACTTCTGAGTGAAAGCAATCATGCCATGATATCCAGGTATTGATTATTCAGCTGGAAGTTTGCTTTCCTTTTAGGTTTCTTATCTTTTTTGCCACTTCTAAATTGTCCACTGAAAAACTTTTCTGCTTAAAACAGAAAGTAAGCCCCAGTTCTTCAACTGCTGTTGGTCTTACAAGCCCTAGTGACAGTCTGGCTTCAGAGAAGAAACCTGAGGGGGGTGGAGTAACTGACTTTTGAGTCGAGAGCCATTGTAATGTTTATACTCTTGATCTAATCATTCTGCTGGTTACATATTTTAGGAACTCGAAAGTAAGTATTAAAGAGGCTTAGGCACAAAAATTATCTTTGCCGTATTGTTTGTAATGCTGAAAATCTGAAAATAACCTGAATGTCAGACAGATGGGTATATACAATAATATAATAATTTAGTGAAAATTATGCAACTGTAAAAACATGCTTATATATCATGAAGTGAGATAAGGAAATGTCTGTATACTGAGAGCAAGGCAGGATAACACACGCACGCAAGTGTTAAAAAAAATTGTGTAAAAGGGAAAAACTTTGGCAGGAAGGAAAATATGCCAGATTTTCAATTCCAGTTGAAAAGCTTGTTAGGGAACTACAGTTACCATTGGTCCTTTTCCTTTTATGTGTGTGTACTTCAAAAATTGTATAATTGATACTTTTATAATGGAAAACACTTTTAAAGGTTGACCACCTGGGTGGTTCCTATCATCAGTAATCAAGTACAAAAACGTGACTGAATTTCCTCAGTGCTTATTTATTTACAAATGTAAGCCTGTGCTGGATGTGTTACTGAAATTCATTCATATTTCATGTACTTTCTGATGTAATAAAGATAGTGCAAGACTTCAGACAGAGCTAAGTCTCTTTCCAAAATAAAGTAGTAACCAATAAAAAAAAAAATCTAAGGGCAGGAAATGTGGTGTAAGCCATTGATCAGTGCTTTCCCTTCCACATGTCCTTTTTCACATGGTTTTGGTTCTGCTTCCTTCGCCCCATTTGTGCCAGATCGCCATAGAGCTCATCCCTGAACAGCACCTGTGGTCTCCACCCAGCACCACGCTGATCCTTCCACTCTTCTTGACTTCCGCCACCACGCCAGCCAGCTGCTCATTGGCTTTTCCCACCGACCTTGGGTTCTTCACAATTTGAAATGGACTGTCATTAGGGACATCAGCAAAGGGCAGGTCCCCATAATCCTTTACATCACATTCTATAAATAAAATGGAAACTTGCAGGTTACTAAATCTAAAAAGTTAACATAAGAGCCTGTGCAGGATGATTTTAAATTTACAAAATAGGTATGTTTTCTGAAGTATAAACACAGAAAAAGTCTGAACAGACTGGAAAAGTTGTGAAGGTAGAAACCGTGCCTGCTTTTGCCGGACACCATCATCTCACCTGTGCTGCACCCTGCTGCCTGCCTGCTATACACTGGGCTCTCGGGAAATACTGGAATCCACCCAGTTGGGCCGTAAGTACAGCAGCAGTGGGTGTCCTTCTGGTCTGGGTTTGACGGGTGGTGTCACCGTCTTTGTCTCTGTCTGGGTTTGTGTGCTTTCTACTTTTCTACAATAAGCATGCATTTTATTTGTAGTAAAGCAATCACTTTTTAATAGTACACACACACACACACATACATACACCCAGAAGAAAATACACCATTATTTTATTTGCGGTCCTTGGTTTCAATCCAATCTGTCACCTGCTGAAGCAGTTCGGCTCCCTCTTCTGTGCATTGCACCTGCCTCACAGTGGTATTGTCAGAATTCAGTAAGAGTACGTGATTACCATTGATCTTAACGCTTCAGCAAGCTCAAGAGATAAAGGCTCTATTATTATACTCTTTAAATAAGGTAACCCAAAGTTCCTAAGGACCTGGGTGCACTTCCTAAAGGGCCCTGCATGCGGCCTCAAGATGCAGAGCTTCATGTAAAACTGCGATACAGGCTCAGTTCAGTGTTCCCAACTACGTGGTCGTTGTGCATTGCACTTACTCATGTCCGTGTGTATCCCTGATTCAGTGCCACCATCGAGAGATTTAACTTAAAATCAAACGTGACTGAATTATGCTTCTTTACTGATGAACTAGTCCAATTAATTTACCCTGGACCTCTGTCCTCTACTGGGGTCTCTCTCCTTCGATTTGTGAAATAAAGTTCTTACTTGCTAAAATGTATTTATTTTAAGTGTACTGGTCAATGACTTTTAGGAATATCTACGATCTTTCAGCTACCACCACAGTGAAGATTCAGAGAAGTTCCTCTACCCGCCCCCTAAGTTCCCTCATGGGCCTTTGCAGTCCAGAAATTGCCCATCTTCTTTCCAAAGTGCTTGTATCATTATACATTTGCATCAAACACCTGAAGGTTCCAGTTGGTCCATATCCTCGCCAACACTTCATCAGTGTGTTGTGTATAAAGATGACATTTGCTTTTGCCATACTTTTAAAATACAAAGTGTTTTTCATTTGGATGCTCACATATACAAATAGGATGTGTGTGTAATATGAGTAATAATACACACATATTAGTATTATTAGTGTTTTTTTGTTTATACTTCCCATGTTTATAATAGCAGTGGTGTAACTTAATACTCCCTTATTATTTCTGATATTACAGTGGATGTCCATGGGCATATTTTCAGAGAGCTTAGGCCTCCTCTTAAAGAAAAATAAGTATCAGTTCTTACAACAACCAAGGGAAATGAACTGCTCCAGCTGGTGGAAGGAAGTGCCTGGAGAGACAGGCAGAAACTGGAAGAAAATAAAGTTTTGACTTAATAGACCATGCTGATGTTTGTGGTGGGTATTTTTGGATGTAGCTAGCCATCTATAAAAAGCTCTAACTTTACTCTTCAACAATATGGAAAGACATGGAATTTGGCATAGCCGTCCAGGCCTAATGGTGGAGCTGCTGGAAGCTCCATAGGTATTGCCTCCCCACCTGATCCTGACTCAGAGGCCCCAGATCCATTCCATTCCCAATCCTTTCAAGTGGCCCAGTTTTCAGAACTAACTGAAAGGACAAGAAAGCTCCTTTCAGGCCCTCCTTACCAGACCTAGCTATCTCTTTCCTTGAGTCTGTCAGGTATAATTAACTGTTGTTTCTCTGAGTCTCTATTCTTAGGACTGGAGAGATTGCTAAAAGCACCCTCTGCACAGGTGTTTTAAGAACTTATACAAACAGGTCATTCAAAACCCAAGTGCCTGGACACTGAACCCAAAGTAACAGCAGAACAAAATGAAGACCACACAATCAGCCGGAAACCTCCTAATTTTCAACTAATTGCCAGGACTACCCAGTGTCACCGCTTTTCCTTTATCACCAAATAAAAACTCACAGCCCCAACATTTCACTACTGGTGTATCTCTTCATACCAGCCCCTTTCCCCTCTTGGAAAGTGAATAAAACTTTACTCTCTGCCTTTTCTTCTCTTTGTGAATTCTTTCATAGCCGATGGCACCAACCACCCTAACACCAATGATGGAAGGGTAGGATCCAAGGAAGCCTGTTGATGTAACAAGCCACCCAATTCATGGGGTCTGGGTGGCAAAGGACTTGGAAAAGCCTTGAGACTCTGAGCAACTACCCCGTTTTCCTCCTCCTTCTCTCTCACAGAGCTGGGAAGGTTGGGGTGGGGGGTTCCATTCTTCCTGCATGCAACTCCTCAATGCCTCTTCTTTTACAAAGCAGGCCATAGGAATCTGGTTCCCCACCTGACCTATTGGAGTACACTTTCTGGTCCGAACTTGACCTACCTAAAGCCTGCTGCTTCTCCATTGCACTAAGCCCCCACCAAGGAAAATGGTGTTGTCAGACAGAGACTCGGTATTATTACTGTTTTATTTCCTCTTACAAATAGGGCTCCCCCTGGTAGTAGTGCATTTCCTGCTATCCCTTGCCTTTCCTTTTCAATCTCCTCAACTCCCCTACCACCCACCCCAACTCCAGTTCTTGAACACACAGATTCTCTTACACAGCATTCTGGCTAGAAAGACAAAATATCTGAGTAAATAATAGCAATTGTGCATTTTCCACATATGCTGCTTTTTTAAATAGGGTGTGTATCTAAGGTTGTAGCCACAGCTGCAGTTCTGTGGCACAGGTGTCATTCCAGACACCACCCCATGTTTCCAAGAGCCCGCTCCTCTCTTCAGAGTGGGAAAGAAATCAAGCTCATCACCTCTTAACTTAAAAACTACCTGCCCTGACTGGCATGGCTCAGTTGGTTGAGTGTCATCCTGCAGATAGAAGGGTTGCCAGTTTGATTTCCAGTTAGGGCACATGCCTGGGTTGCCTGCTGGTCACCAGTTGGGTCGTGTGGGAGAGACAGCTGGTAAATGTATCTCTCACATCAGTGTTTCTCTCCTTCTTTTTCTCCCTCTCTTCCCCTCCCACTAAAAAAATAAATAAGATCTTTTTCAAAATTACCTTGTTCTTTAAGTTTCTCAAGCAGGCCAGCCTTTCTCAATACCGTAGGGCCTTCTTCCACTCCTCCTCGTGGCTGAACAATTAAAAAATAAAGTAATTCAGACATCATCTTAATCATCAGATGCACACAATTAGGAAACTCTTAATTATTTAATCAGTTGAATTGTAACTTATGATTTATGGAGTTCTTAGAGAGCCAGAAATTTACATAATAATCTCATTTAATTAACACAACAAGGTAGATTGGATTACTCTTATGTCAGATGCGAGGATCTCAAATCAGAAAGTTTATACAATTTTCCTACAGGCACGCAGCTGACAAGTGGTAGAGCCTTAGGGCCTTATCCAGGTCCTTTGGGTCGCCAAACCTGCATCTTCTCTTCGCATCACTCTGTGTTACCCACATAATAAACATTAATTTTGTGCAAAAGCGCTCTGATAGATGGAGATACAATTATTAAGAGGAGAGGGTTTGTGTCTTTTAGTACCTTACAAGCTAATAGATTTGGATATTTAACCTCAGTTACAGTACTGGGAGATTTGCTTTAACCCAAAACTGTACCAGATGTCATAACAACAACAGGATGCTCCTAACTCCGGCAGACCCAGGGGGTATCGGGTGGAGCAGATGCCATTTCTGTTTAGTGTTGCAACCTGAGTTCAGAACAATGGATGGGGTGATGGAGAAACTTTGTAAACCAGGGGAACAGCTTGAGTGAAGGCATTTGAAGAAATGTGGCACGGGAGAGAGCTACATGCAGGTCCTCACAGTAGTAAGGTGGGGTCTTGGAGACAAAGCAGGCAGCAGGGAAAAAGCACCTGGGAACTGGCTGAAACCACAAAGACAGCCTGATATTTCAACTTTCGACCTGCTTAATAAATAGAGCGAACAAGAATTCTACCCTCGCTGTTTTACTTCAGGGAAGCTAACCTACTTCCTCTTGGCAATAAACCTTATCCAGCATTTTGGTAGATTAGTGATCTAAAGAAACAGCTCTTTTATGTATCTCTCTGATTCTAATTTCCAACAAGACTTTTACATGCAAAGTTATTTCCTGTTGTCAGAGGAGAAGAGGTGGCAAAAGACATGTGTCCGTCCGTAGGATTGGCTGTGGCACCAAACCAAGCAATACTTCTTCCCAATTCAAATTAGCAGATGACTTGCCCTGGCTACCAAGAAAATCCTCGATTCAAATCCCTGTCCCTGGCAGCAGGAAACCCATACACACTGTCTGACACAGTTTACTCTTTTATCCCATTCCCTTCTCACCTGGCTCTCCCCTCGCCAACTCCAATCAAGGAGACAGAATTCTCATTCTTTACAGTCCCATAGAATGCTGCTTGGCTCAAATTCTTCTTTTGGTTTTGTGTTAGATTTTGGTCCAAGTTTCTTTAAACTGACACTTAATAGATGCTCAAAAATTGTCAGTTTGATAAAATTCTATGGCCTTTCCCCCTCTCCCTTAAAAACTACAATAAATCTCATGGGCAAATCTTTGCAAGCACTATATTTGCTCTAACACAGTCACTGAATTTTTCCAGAGTGACCCTCGCTAACATTCTTTTTTTATTTCTTTGATTCAAGTTGCTTCTCATATCAGTCTTTTCTTAGTGCTTGGTTTTTATACCCTAGAGGGGTTATCATCAGCCTAAAACCTTCTGCCAAGTCCAGGGGCCAGAGCATGTTCATGCAGCTCCTTCCTCTCTCCCTCCCTCCCTCCCTCCCTCCCTTCTTCCTTCCTTCCTCCCTCCCTCCTTTCCTCCCTCCCTCCCTCCCTCCCTCCCTCCCTTCCTTCCTTCCTTCCTTCCTTCCTTCCTCCCTTCTTCCATCTCCCTTGCTCTTTTATTTTGTCAGTTATTTCAATTCCATCTTTTGGAATTTTGCAATTAACTGAAGCATGAAAAGAACCACTTCTGTGTCGGCAAAATGTGGTGGGCACACAATGCAATATACAGATCAGGTGTCTTAGAAATGTACACTCGACACCTGTGTGATCTTATTAGCCAATGTCACCCCAATAAATGTAATAAATAAATAAATAAATAGAATATAGTGTAAAAACAGGAGCCCTACTGTGCTCCAAGTGTACCTAAAGGTAGGGGTTCTTAGCATGTGGTCCTGGATGAGCATAAGGTGGTTTGTGAAACACCTGATCATTTGCAAAATAAATATATATATGAAAAAAAGAGAGAACCATTTCTGTGTCAGCAAAATGTCCCTGTGTTCTGGGAAAGACCTTTGAAGGATTTGCAAGGAAAGTAAAGCAGTATTTACTGACCTTCCAAATGTGCTCTGGGTCTCTAACCTCTGACCTGCCCTATTTGGTTTTGCAATAAGAAGCCAGAGTGCAAAGCAAGAGTTCAAAACTAAGAGGAGTACAGCACTGCCTGGGGGGGCCAAGAGAAAGTTCTGAGAAACCTGGAGAAAATTCCATGTAGAACAACAACCACCACCACAACAGAATAACCTTGGGAGTGTCAATTCACACTTGTCTTAATTTGCTTTGTTTTTCCTTCCTCTTTACAGACAGATATATGTTGAAGCGTATGGTGTCTGTAATCGTATTATATTTACCAGAATGAGTGTGACCAGGTAGAAAAAAAAAGAATTGATTTCAATGTTACTGTCATGTTTTGGCAGTCCGGGAGCTTCTTAAATCCATTAGGTAGTCCTTTCAACATTACCAACTTACAGTCAGATTTTCTTTCTTTCACCTTTCTTTTTTCCTGCCTCAAAGAGAGCTACACAAAGGATTCTTTAGTCCATGGACCAACACTTTTATAGAATTACTCAAGCTCTTAAAAGTATGAATCATTCACAAAGTTGCATAAAGCAATCACATGTAGGTTATTTAAATTAAAAGAACACTAATGGTTGATGCCAATCCATGAAATTATTCTAGCCATTAATTATATAACTAAATAAAAGTATCTTCTTAAAATTCTTTCTCTATGTATATACACAGTAGCACTAAAAACAATGAGAACATGGAAATCTAAATAAGAAGCTAAAATGCAGAAATAGCCCATTTCCATTCAAATAAAAATATTTCTTTTTTAAAAATATGAGGAGAAATTATTTTTTGTTTTTTATAAAACATTTAGTTAACTCACTCTGGATTTTAAAAGACCCAAGTTCCAATGCCAGCCGCACCACTCCACCAGCCAATCAGTGTGGCCTTGGCTACGTTACGTCACATTTCTGTGCCTCAGTTTCCTCACCTATAAAGTGAAGACCATAAGTGTAACGAACTCATGGCGCCACTATGAGAATCAAATTAGATAATGCTCATGAAGAACTTGGCTGCTGTACCTGCCACAGGGTAAGCACTCAAAAATGCTATTTTTTATCATCTAAAAAAAATTAACATGTTTTAAAAATAAAATTGAAATGAGGGAGAAAATATTTTACGTGGAGTGTTTTTGTTTCAAAAACAAGTTTACTATTGTTAATGTTTACTTCCTCCACTTTTGTGGGTTTCTCCTGTTAAGAGCAGACAACACTGACACATAAACTCACTTGGCAAAGGAGAGATTAAAGCAAGTGAAACAGCTACTGTAAACTAGAACCGTGAAAATACATGTAGTCTATGGAGCTGAGTCATAAAGGAAGAAATGGGGCCATATTAGTGAGGACGAAAGTACAAGCAGCAGACGCATGTTTTTACCTTTGCATTCTAATGAGAGATGGACCATATTTCGTTAGTAAACTTAACATGTGGTCTTCCTATGTGGCTGAGCTTAATATTCTATTCCTTTATTATTTTATTGGTTGATTTGAGAGAGAGAGAGGAGGGCGGGGAGAGAGAGAGATGTTTTATTTCACTAATTATGCATTCGTTGGTTGATTCTTGTATGTGCCCTGACTGGGGATTGAACCCACAACCTTGGTGTATTGGGACAATGCTCTGACCAGCTGAGCTACTTGGCCAGGGCGATATTTTATCCTAATAAGAAATTATCTCAGTGGAAAAAGGAAATAAAAACCCCAAACTTAATTTCTAGAAAACAGAGTGGTAAAGAGACATTTCAAAGGTAGTTTGAGCCCCTTGCTGGGCAAAAAGGCCATGAGACAAAATACTGCTGAAGCAGAAACCATATAATAAGTTACCTCTTCAAAAAGCCTTTCTCTTTGTCAGGTCTTTGGAATTCTGCCATCTAAGCCTGGTAAGCACAGTATTTGGCACCGATATCAAGCCCTGAGACGTTATCAGGCCCTCTGAGGATGGTGTGGCACATGCTCGAGGGCTCATTTTCAAGGGGAGAAGGCTCTTGAAACCTCTGGTGTTAAGAACCAGAAAAGTGGGTTGTTTTCCCACAGAATTTTAGACTTTTCACTCTTGGTGAAAAGAATGCAGTAAAGCAGGCCTATTCACCTAAGTTGTGAAAACTAGATCTCCACACTGCTAGTAATTAGTACCCATAGAGAGAATTTCTTTTCCAAAGAACTTTATACATTTAACTGGAAGTTAGCATTCATTATCATTACCTGGCAAGATGAAAAAATAGCAGGCAGTGAGAAAAGACTGTTTTTTCAAGATGTCAGAAGATGAGTTTCAACTTAATTTTTTGCCCCTGAAAGTATGTGTGTAGTATTAGTTTATCTGGTCCACAAGCCACAAGTGAATGTATTAATAAGGCCTTAGTCATATCAAGGTTTGCTGGGTATGTTTGGTGTTATACCTAAAGCAGAAGGATGTCTTCCCCCAGATAGAGCTGTTCTAAGATTTTTCCACCCCTATCTTAAGTAATAACCAATTATGTACTTACTGCAAAGCCTTTTGCTTCTCACGCTTCCCAGGAGCTGCTGACCTCAACCAGCAAGTCAGCTGCCCAATTCTGGGGCTTGGTGGGGGCCAGGGAAGAAAAATACACACAAGGGGCCCAGGCAGTGAGCATCTGAGCAATGATTCACTCAGGAAGCAGGCTAACAATATAAGGGAAATTTAGTGGATTCAAATAAAGTTGGCTGTGGCTGAGATGAGAAGCCACCAGTACAAGTGGGTTTGTGAGCATAGTTGTACCATGTTTCAAAATGGTGAGACAACGTTAAACCATATACTATTTCAGGGCCAGCTTGAACGTCCCTGAGCAGACAATAATGCCTCACTAGTTTTTAAGACTGAAACTCTCTAATAAATCCCAGCTATTCAAAGCCAGGCTTTTTACTCACCTGTCCCTTTGAGAAAGGAGCCCCGATGATCCCTATGGATTTCGACTTAGAACTCATGCTCTGGTGTTTCTGGTCGCTGCCCCTGAGCTCTGCAGCCGGTCCCCACTCTCTGCAGCCCTCAGTGACAGAAGGCACATACTGTTTCCCACTTATAATTGGGTTGGATCTGTTTGCTTTATTCTAATGAGGAAGATGGGCTCCACCTACTGAACCAAAGAATGATAGTGTACTGGAAGTCTCACAAGTTCATGTGTGGAATAACTACAAATCCTCCAAGTGCAGGATCTCAGGTTAAGTGAGATTATTCATGTCACCAATTCACAGCCATCTGGTAAGTCATCTAGGGTAATGCCTTCCTTAACCGCAATCTTTATTTCCCAATCCTAATAATCGTTTCTAATCATAATCAGTTCTTCACATAAACAGTACCATCGTTCTAGTTGTGCCAGCTCAGGGAAGGGCACTTACTTCCTTGAGGCTTTTGAGTCCCCCTGTGTCAAAAAGGGCCGGGACTGGCAAGATGATCGCCCACATCCCGTCAAGCCCGGCGACCCTGAGTTCAGGTTTCACACGCTAGGGTTAATGGTTAAACAATGTGAGACGCACATTATACCCCAATAGGATGCTGTCCTAGGGAAAACATGACTTTCTTTTCTGCTTATTACTTACAGAAAATCTTAATTGCTTCATTAATAACCCAGAGGTGTTACCATACTAATTTTTAAATACAGTGTGTAGGGAAACTGTTTTCAGACTCATAATACATAATCAAGACACAGAAGTAAAAGCAGCCAACACTGATTTTTATCATGTGCCAGATGTTGTTCTGTTCTATTATCTCATTTAATCCTTATACGAACTTTATGTCAAGTCTCCCCTGTAGTGCCATTTCCCTGATACAGGAACTGAAGCTCAGCGAGGGTGCCAAATGTCGCAGGAAGATTTTAGAGGAAGAGCTACGGTTCACTACTAAGCATTCTGGATCCACCTAATTTCTGGGCTTTACAGTCAAAACACAAGCTATGTGTCAAATATCCATGCCTGTCAAATCTGTGAGGGAGGTTATTTATTGTCATTCAAAAGTATGGATTTAGAAGAAATGCACCAAATTTTTTTAAAATTTAAAATGACCTGATTATAATTTAGAAGGAAAATTCACTTAGTAGAAATGGGTTTCTCTTTCCTTTTGGTGGGAGGGAACATTGTGGAGTATTCAAATTCTGTGAAGGCAGAGAATTTTGTCTGTTGTATTCCCAGAACTTAGAACAATGCCGATATGTGATGGGCACTCAATAAATATTTATAGAATGTGTGAATGAGAAAACCAAGGTCTCACAGGTCCATTTTACTTTATTAGTTAATTTATTTTTTATTTATTGATTTTAGAGAGAGGAAAGGAGTGGGGAGAGAGAGACAGAGAGATTGATTTGTTGTTCTTTCTAAAAAATTCATTGGTTGATTGTCATGTGTGTCCTGACCAGATATCAAAAGGGCAACCTTGGCGTATTGAGATGATGCTCTAACCAACTGAGTGAGCTACCTGACCAGGGCTCGCAGGTCCATTTTAACAGGATCATGTTCCAAATAGGCTTCCTATCTCTCATTGTGGATTTGCTTGCATATCCTAGATATTTACTTGGAGTATTTTGTATAACTAGACATTAACCTCTTATGGAAGCAATCTTCAACCTTTTTAATCTCATGGCACACATAAACTAGTTACTAAAATTCTGTGCACACCAAAAAACATACTTTTTGCTAATCTGGCAAAAAAATAGGTATAATTTTGATTCATTCATACCTGATGGCTATTGTTCTCACTTTTTTATTTAACCCTCTAAGGGTAAAGGGGTCAGTGTCTCTAACTAAATTGTCAAGTATTGCATGTTTCCAAAATCCATATGGCACACCAGTTGAAAATTGCTACGTTATGGTGCTGATATCACAAAAATATTTTCCCAAGTGTCAGTAATCTGATAACTTTGTATATGTTGTCACCCTAAGTCCTTAATTTTGAAATAGGCAACTGAACAATTTCCCCCATGTGTTTTGTTATTTGGAAATTTTGATTAAGTCCTTCCTTCTCCAACAGCACAATATACCTTTCTGTTTTCATCTATTTGCTTTAGAGCTTATCTTTCACACTTACTTCTTTAATCCATCTGCACACATTTTGGTATATTGTGAAAATTTTCCAGTTACACTTTTTCCTGTATAGTCCATCAGTTTCCTAAAAAAAAACCCCTGTGTATTCCCTCCATTTTGCCTCATTGACTCAAGTGGTATCTCCATCATGCGCCAGTTCTGCTAGACACACAGATCTGTCCCTGAGCTCCTTTTTCTGTCCCACTGGCTTATTTACCTGTGGATGCCAAGTCCACACTGGTTTATTATCATGGTTTTATAACATATCTTACTCTTTTTTGGACAAGAGTAACATTTTCACTCCTTTTAAAAATTGATTTAGTTATTTATGGGCCCTATCTGTTCAACTCCACCCCACCAAGATCTCGAAAATTCTGGGACAAGTCAAGTGGTGTGGCTCTTGGGGGAGGGCCAAAACCCTTACCTTCTCTGAAGCCTTATCAGCAATTCCCCCTCCTGGGAGATCCACTAGCTCCATCCTCTCAACTCCCTGCAGCCCCACCTTGCTGAACTCTGTCTTGTCCTAGCAGAATCTGGGACAGACTGTGTGGCTCTAGAACAGAGACAATTTTTCCCCTCAAGTGCCCAACTGGACCAGAGCCTTCCCTTTACATGACCAGATCTTATTCTGTTTGAGCCTAATAAACCCTGCTGGCCTCACTCTGATGCCCCTCTGAAACCCCACCCCACCACAAATGCATGTGAGCAGCTAGACTTAGTATACCCCAAGGACATTTGCTGAGTGGCTGCAGACCCAACACGGGCACTGATTTTGAGCTTATATCAGTCTGGTGAACACCACTAGCCTCTAGCTAGTGACTCACTGGGAACCTGCCTCATGCAACCTGAATACTCCCAGACGCACTTTCAGTGACTGAGCAGAACAGGCAGCCTGTAGGCAGAGGCAGACCTTCACATGCCTTGGGACTTATGCTGACCTGCCTCTGGGCCCAGTGCTAGTAAAAACCAGTCTTGGTGCACAGCTTGGTCCCCCCTGTGCACATCCAGGCCAGGCAGAGACAGCCACAAACTGTGGATCACTTTATAGCTCTAAACAGGTTGGTCGGGGCCAGTCACAGGTAGAATCTGACATGGATCTGTACCAGACTCCCTCCCCAGAGGCCCCAGAGCCAACACACCCAGTGGCCAGTTTCAGACAATGTAAGAGCAGGATCCAGTAAGCTTCGCAAGTACTTTGTGAAAGAAAGTCTCGGCAGGCACCAGACCCCGCTGAGGGGAATTTTGCTTTGTGTGGTCAACACCTGCACAGTAGCTCGTACACTGTGGCAAGGTTTATCTTCATAGTCAGCCAGCCTGAGGGTCAATCCCACCCACGAATGGGCCCAAAACAATCAAAATTCAATTATAACAGAAAGGCCCACATAACCCGTACAAGGGACATTCCTGGAGCACCCAGCTCAGGTGATCAAGGGTACTGTACCACTGGGTCCCACAGGCCACTTACTATATAAGACCACCCTACAAAGACTGGCAGTCATAGCAGATCTACCTAACACATAGAAACAAACACAAAGAGGCAGCCAAAATGGAAAGACAAAGAAATATACCTCAAGTGAAAGAACAGAGGAATCTCCAGAAACAAAAAAAAAATAGCTAAGTGAAATGGAAGCAAACACTTTATCAGATACAGAGTTCAAAACAAATTATTGTAAGGATGCTTAATGAACTTAGTGAGAATTACAACAGCATGAAAACTTGCTTATAAATCATTTTAAAAAGTCAGAAATAAAAATACAATAACTGACATGGAAATACACTAGAAGGAATAAATAGTAGGTTGGATAAAGCATCTAATTAAATCAGTGATTTGGAAGATAAAGTAGAAAAAACACCCAACCAGAGCAGCAACAACAACCAATTTTTTTTTCATGAAGATAGTTTAGGGGACCTTTTAGAAAGCATGAAGCATAACATTGTCCACATTATAGTGATACTAGAAGGAGAAGAGAGAGAGCAAGGTATTGAGAACCTATTTGAAGAAATAATGACCAAAATTCCCTAACCTGGTGAAGGAAAAAGACACACAAGTCGAGGAAGTACAGAGAGTTCCAAACAAGATGAACCCAAAGAGGCCCACACCAAGACACGTCATGATTAAAATACAAAAGGTTAAAGACAAAGAGAGACTCTTAAAAGCTGCAAGAGAAAGACAGTTCATTACCTACAAAGGAGCTCCCATAAGCTGATTTCTCAACAGAAGCATTTCAGACCAAAGGGATAGGCATGAAATATTCAAAGTGATGAAAAACAAGGACCTACAACCAAGACTACTTTACTGAGCAAGGCTATCTTGTAAAATGTAGGAAAAATAAAGCTTCCCAGGCAACAAAATGCTAAAGAAATGTGTTACCACCCAACTAGTATTACAAGAAATGTTAAAGGGTCTGCTTGAAAAAAAAAGATGAAGGAAGGAGAAAAGGAAGAAGAAGGAGAAGAAGAAGGAGAAACTGAGGAAGGTAGTTAAAAGAATAAAATGGCAAAAAATACCTATCAATAATCACTTCAAATGTAAATGGTTTAAATGATGTACCAGGAGTGTCCAACCTTTTGACACCTCTGCACCACACAGGAAGAAAAAGACTTGTCTTGAGCCACACATTAAATACATTGTGACACATATTCACAAAAATATCTCATAATGCTTTAAGTAAATTTACGATTTCATGTTGGATAGCAGTCACAGCCATCCTGGACTGCATGCAGCTTGTGGGATGCGGGTTGGGCATCCCTGCTAATCAAAAAACATAGGGTAGCTGAATGGATATGAAAACAGGACCCATACATATGCTGTCTATGAGAGATCCACCTTAGAAAGAAAGATATATGCACAATAAAAGTAAAGGGATGGAAAGAGATATTTCACGCAAACATTAAGGAAAGAAAAGCTGGTGTAGCAATACTTATATCAGACAAAATAGGCTTTAAAACAATGGCTGCAGTAAGAGACAAACTTTAACTATATAATGATAGAGAGAGAGCAATTCAACAAGAGCATATACCCTTGTGAACATTTATGCAACCAACATAGGAGCACCTAAATATGAAAAGCAAATCTTGATGGACATTAAGAGAGAGATCGACAGTAATACAGTCATAGTAGAGGATTTTGATACTCCATTGATATCAATGAATAGTTCTTCCAGACAGAAAATCAACAAGGGACAATGGCTCTAAATGACACAATAGATCAAATAGATTTAATTAATATCTTTAGACCATTTCAGCCCAAAGCAGCAGAATATACATTCTTTTCAAATGCACATGGAATGTTTCTAAGATAGACCACATGTTAGGACACAAAACAAGTTTCAATAAATTTAAGAAGATTGAAATCATAACAAGCATCTTTCTTGACCATAATGCTATGAAACAAGAAACAAATTACAAAATAAAAGCTGAAAAACATACAAAGACATGGAGGTTAAATAATATGTTACCAAACAATGAATCGGTGAACAATTAGTTCAAGGCACAAATCAAAAGATACCTTGAAACAAGAGAAAATGAGAACACAACAACCCAAAATCTATGGGACAACCCAAAAGTAGTCCTAAGAGGGAAATTCATAGCATTACAGGTCTACCTCAAAAAAAAAAAACCAGACCTAGAAAAATCTCAAATAAACAATCTAATTTTACACTCAAATGAACTTGAAAAAAACAACAAAGCCCAAAGTGAGTAGAAAGGGGGAAATAATAATGGCTAGAGCAGAAATAAATGAAATAGGGTATAGAAAAACAATACAAAGATCAATGAAACGAAGACCAGTTTCTTTGAAAATATAAACAAGGTTGACAAACTTTAACCAGACTCATCAAGAAAAAAAGAGATGATCCAAATTAAATGAAATCATAAATAAAATAGAAGTAACAACTGACACTAAAGAAATATAAAAGATTAAAAGAAAATATTATGAACAACTATCTGCCAACACATTGGGCAATGTGGACAAAATGGATAAATTCCTAGAAACATGCCATCTTCCAAAACGGAATCAGGAAGAATCAGAGAATCTGAATGAGGCAGATTACAGCTAGTGAAATTGAAGCAGAAATTTTTTTAAAAACTCTCAAAAAACAAAAGTCCTAGACTGGATAGATTCACAGGTGAATTTTACCAAGCATTTAAAGAACTAACCCTTATTCTTCTCAAACTCTTCCAAATAATCCAAGAGGCAGGAAGACTCCCAAGCTCATTTTACAAGGTCAGCATTATCCTGATTTCAAATGCAGATAAAGAGACTAAAAAGAGTGAAAATTATAGGCCAATATCCTTGATGAATATAGATGCTAAAACACTCAAAAAATATTAGCAAACCAGATCCAGCAATACATAAAAAACATTATATATCATGATCAAGTCACTTTTATTCTGGGGATGGAAGGTTGGAATAATATCTGCAAATCAATAATCATGATATACCACATAAACAAAGTGAAGGATAAAAACCACATGATCATATGATCATATCGATAGATGCAGAAAAAGCATTTGAGAAAGTCCAGCACCCATTTATGATAAAAACTCTCAGCAAAGTGGGAAGAGAAGGACATACCTAAACATAATAAAGGCCATATATGACAAACCCAGAGCCAACATCATACTCAATGGGCAAAAACTACAAGTGTTCCCCTTAAGATCAGGAACAAGACAGGGATGTCCGCTTTAACTTATCTTATTCATGTATTTCTGGAAGTCCTAGACACAGCAAAACACAAGAAGAAAAGATAAGAGGCATCCAAATTGGAAAGAAAGAGGTAAAACTGTCATTATTTATAGATGACATGATGCTATATATGAAGAACTCTAAAGATTCCACCAAAAAACAACTAGAACTGATAAATGAATTCAGTAAAGTAGCAGGATAAATATCCAGAAATCAGTTGTATTTTTACCTGCCAATAATGAACTATCAGAAAAGAAAACTAAAAAAAGTCTTGTTTACAATTGTTTCAAAAATAATGAAATACCTAGTAATATATTTAACCAAATATGTAAAAGACCTATATCCAGAAAATTATAAGACACTCTAGAAAGAAATTGAAGAAGATACAAATAAGTGGAAGCACATGCCATGTTCATGGATAGGAAGAATTAGCATCATTAAAATGTCCCTACTACCCAAAGTAATCTATAGAATCAGTGCAATTTCTATGAAGATACCAATGGTATATTTCACAGAACTAGAACAAATATTCCAAAAATTTATATAGAACCGCAAAAGACTTTGAATAGCCATAGAAATCTTGAGAAAGAGGAACAAAGTTAGAGAAATTACATGACCTGATTTCAAATTATACTACAAGGCCATAGTAAGCAAATCAGCATGGAACTGGAATAAAAACAAACACATAGATCAACATAACAGAATAGAGAGCCCAGAAATAAACCCAGTCCTTTATAACCAATTAACACTTGACAAATGAGCCAAAAAGATACAATGGAGTAAAGATAGTCTATTCAATAAATAGTGTTGGGGAAATTGGACAGATATGTGCAACAAAATGAAACTAGACCACCTTCTTACACTATGCACAAGAATAAACTCAAAATGGATAAAAAATTTAAATGTAAGACTTGAAACCACAAAAATCCTAGAAAAAAACACATGCAGTAAAATCTCAAATATTTCTTGTAGCAATATTTGTTCTGATATGTCCCCTCAGGCAAGGAAAACAAAAGAAAAAAATAAACAAATGGGACTACTAAAAATTTTTTTCACAGCAAAGAAAACCATCAGTAAAATGAAAAGACACCCCACTGAATGGGAGAACATACTCAACAAGGATACATCTGGTAATGGGCTAATATCCAAATTTTATAAAGAACTTAAAATACTGAACACCAAAATTGGATTTTTAATCCAATTTAAAAATGGGCGGAGGACTTGAATAGACACTTCTCCAAAGAGGACATTCAGATGGTCAATAGACACTGAAAAGATGTTTGGTGTCACCAATCAACAGAGAAATGCTGGCTTGCGGGCCAGGTCCCAGGTTGGGGGCTTGTGAGAGGCAACTGATCTCACACAGTGATGTTTCTTTCCCTCTGTATCTCCTTCCCTTCCCCTCTCTCTAAAAGTAAACAAATAAATACATTTTTGAAAAAAAAATCCAAGTTTTGCATTTTTGCAAGAACACCACAAAATACTGCGTACTTCTCAATGTGTCACATTAGAAGGCACAGGATGTCGATTTGTCCTGTCATCACTGGTGCTCACTTGGACCCCATGCTTCACAGGGCATCGGCCAGGCTCTCCCTTGTAAAGTTACTGTTTTTTCTTGGTAATTGATAAGTATCTTGGGTGGGGTGATACTCTAATAGTATGCAATTACCCTGTTTCTCATTATACTTAACCCACTACGTTCAGCTTCCACTGATGATTCTTGACTACAATAATCTATTACTGTGATATTTGCCAAATGGTAATAGTGTATTTCCATCATTTTTTTACATTTATTAGTTGGGATTCTACTCTAACAAACAGATTGTGTATTTATTTATTTATTCTTTCATTCTTTCAATTATGTACATTACCAGGGACCCATACATTCTTATTTTACTCTATGGATTATAATCCGTTATTATTTGTTATGGACTGAATGTTTGCATTCCCCACCAAATTCATACCTGGAAGCCCTGCCCCTCAACCTGATGGTATTGGGGGCAGGGGCCTTTGGGAGGTATTAGGTTTAGAGGAGGTCATGAGGGGGTGGCCCTCATGAGGGGGTTCGTGCCCTTATAAAAAGAGACACCACAGAGTTTGCCCCTGTCTCCGGGTAGCACAAAGGGGTCACATGAGCCCATCCTGAGGTGGTGGCCTCCTGCAAGCCGGGAGAAGAGGCCTCAGATGAAACCTGTCTGACTAGCCCCTCAATCTTAGACTGTGAAACTGTGAGAAATAAGTTTCTGTTGTTTAAGCTACTCAGTCTGTGTTATTTTGTTATAGCTGCCTGAGCTAAGACATTATCATTATTTATTCTGTTGCTCAGAGTGTTCCAGCTTTGGCCAATATTCCAAGCTGACTCCTGCAGCCTTCTTTGTAAACTCCCACGAGATAACCCAGCTTATCTTTTTTGTCCTTTCCCTGACACCACCCTGGGACGAGGCATTTGTCCCAGGAGCCCTGGTTCCTTTTATTTGAGAAATGTGTGTAGAAACCAAGGTCTGGGTGCAGGGGGGGCATTGACACTGGATCATAGCATTCTTGCTGACAAATTTTTCTTTAACTTTGAGAAATTAAATTCATTTGAGAATAGCAGCACCAGCTTTGGTGGATCTTAAAACACGTGGCTGGAAACTCCTTCACTCAACGACACTTTATCTCCACATCTAGACAGACAAATGAGCTAGGGTGAAGTAATCCATCCATTCTGATTTTTAAACACAGGTTTTCCTCAGCGTTTGAGCAAAAATCCAGGAAAGTGACATCCTTGGGCACTGTTTTGATTCACTGCGGACTGATCTCCCTGGGTTGCTTGTTCGTAGCACAAAATTTATATTTTGAGGCCCTGATTGGTGTGGCTCAGGTGGTTGGGCGCTGTCCCACAAAGTGAAAGGTCGCTGGTTTGATTCCCACTCAAGGAACATGCCTGAGTTGTGGGTTCGGTCCCCAGTTGGGGTACATACAAGAGGCAACTGATTGATGTTTCTCCCCCTGTCTTTCTCTCTTCCTTCCACTCTCTCTAAAAGCAAAAATAAATTCTTTGGAAAAAAAAGAAATTTATATTTTTGGAAAGACTACAAGAAACAGATATGGGTTGTATATCTGTATTTGCTGTGGGAATATTACTGAGGTCATTATGTACTACATACAGGGTGGGGCAAAGGTAGGCTTATAGTTTTATGGAAAATAACATAATTAATAAATAATAATGCAAGAATAAACTCTGTGTTTTACATATTCAGAACTTTAAACTTAGTTTTGTCCCAACCTGTACTTAAGTGTTTCTTATATGCTGTCCTCTAAGTAATTTCTTTCAGAACTGAGTGCTATAAAATCTTTGCTTGGCCAGGAAAACTAAACTTCCTTTGGACAATGAATACTAATGCAACTGACTTTTCTCTGGGGCTATGTTTTCCAAGAAGCTCAAAGCCAAATTTGTGTCCCACCTGTAGCCCATTATGTTGGACAGTGTTATCTGAGTGTGTGTGTGTGTGTGTGTGTGTTTACTTCATTTTATCAGATCCTGATTTATGTAATTTACATTTCATGTGTTACCTAAAAGCACCCTCAAATTCCTCATAGTCTCAACGCATGGGGAAAAACAGTCAAATAGTAAACTTAAAATATTTGTATATACCCCTTTTCTTGAAATGCTATAGGCTGATTCATTTGTATCTGTTGGAAAAGGGTTCGAGAGTGGTTGTGAGACGCAGCACCAAGCCGAGACTGGCGAACAGATACAAAGTGCCGAGAGTATAACAATTCAGATTTAGTTAAGGGCAAGTGTTTTCTCACTTGGGTGGACCTAGATGCTGTTGTCTTCTCAGATTTGGGAATATCCATTGCTTTTCCTTCCCACTGAGGTCTAGCTTCTGAGCCTAGAGTTTCCTCCAGAGTTTCAAAGGGTTTGCTACCAGAGAAGGTGGAAGCAGAGCTACGAGCGGTATTTATTGTGTAATTTCCATGGACTCGGTTACCAAACTCTATTACAGGGGAATACCCAGAAAGCTTTGTGCTGCTGGGAGGAGCCTCTACTCTTTTCAAGGCTTTCATAGAATTGCATGCAAGTTCAAAGTCCGATGCTTTCTTTTCTATATTGACAGAAAAAAGTCACACCCTCATTAAGACACATGTAGTTTTATTATTAGTTGAATTCATAATGCTGTTATAATCAAGTAAAACTAATCCTCTTAGAGAACGCTTAGAGAAAACTATGCTTAAAATATTTATAGGAAAAATGCTCATAAACATACTTCCTGGTTGAGTAAAAAAAGAATTCAAATTGCAATGGTAAAAGGAAGTGGGTAAATGGTGACCTCTTCACTCATCATAATCTAAGAAGTCATCTCCTATTCATTCATTCATTCATTCATTTATTCAACAAATTTGAGAACATACTTTGTACCAGGCATCTTCTTTCTATTTCTTTCATGAAAACACTGGATATATACAAACCAATATTTTATAAGACCAGACTCCCAAGGACCGATGTGAGTAACCTGTAGTTTTCTGTAAAACAGACATATTTTCATGAAAGTTTTACATCCAAACATGAATATCTCTAATGAGACTGACTGGGGACATGTATCATTTCACTTAGGCAACTTTTAGTGACTCACTGAATAATTTGTCAGATTCCTCAAAAATTTTACTTTTCTTCCTGCTGATAGACCAAAATAATATTGTTATTAAACATGAATATGTGCCCAATGTACAATATTTATTTTTAAAAATAATAAATTGAACATTATTCATAACCCTACCTCCCATATAAAAATACTGCTAATATTCTACTGTATTGCTTTCTAATGTTTTATGTATTTACATGTTTTGTTCATTGGGAACAATTTTGTATCTTTATTTCTCTCTGAATTATTTTCTGAACATTTCCCATATTGCTAAAATTTTTTGAAGAATGCCTCTAGTGCTCCTAAAAAGCACTATAGGCAAATGATTGTACAATAATTTATTTGAATGATGAATATTTAGACTGTTTCCTCTTCACTGCTATTAAAAATACTGTATTACACTTCCAAAGTTTTTTTAACATCTGGTTTTCCATAAATAAAGTGCAAATGAATGACTGTGGCATTAAATGCAACATGTGCTAAATGAAGCATCTCTCTTTACATGTGCCTGACCAGATAAATAATATTTTATAGATTAAAATCTCTAGTTTTCTGAAAAGGTTCATTAATGTAATAAATCAATGTGCATTTGTGGATGGAGAAAGTGATATTCCTAACAAGCACAGTATCATCTCCTTCTTGAAAATTTGGCACTTCTAGGCCAACACGGGGCCTGAGCATTTAGGGACCATGGTTGTGGTAAGAAAACCAGGAACATGGACCTAAGTTATTTTTATCGGTTTTGATTGAAACTTTCCTTTTCCTCTAAGCTGGTCTTTTTTGTTCTATTTTTCTTCTTATGATGAAATGCACTTCTCTAATCCAATATGATAAAGCTGAGAGTTAAAAATTATCATTATCATTCATAAATGAAATTTGTACAAGAATCTGAAACGGGATTATGGGTAGATTACAGAACTATACTTTACTACATGTACAATTGTTCTTTTACTACATGCAGACCTGAATGAGTAATTAACCTTGTGGGCCCAAAAGACTTCTAATGTCTTTACTAGGGTTTTGTAAAGCAGTCCTGCAGGCTTCTGAGATGGATAGATAAGGAAATTCTTTAAAAGAAACACTCCAGCCCTGGCTGGTGTCCCTCAGTGGATTGAGTGCAGGCCTGCAACCCAAAGGGCCACTGGTTGGATTCCCAGTCAGGGCACTGGGTTGGATTCCTGCATTTCGGGCCAGTTCCCCAGTAGAGGGTGTAGAAGAGGAAACCACACATTGATGTTTCTCTCTATCTTTCTCCCTCCCCTCCCCTCTCTCTAAAAAATAAAACAAGTAAAATCTTAAAAAAAAAAGAGATAAGAAAAGAAAGAAAGACTCCACATCTACTGTTTATGCCTAGGGAACACAGTACACTCAGTAGAACTGAGTACGAGTATTTTGTTACAAGCCAGATAAGTCATTATAATTATTAAGACGTACTCAGAAGAATCAGGATGTTGTTAAATAGGATGTGTACCAAAATTCCTTTTTGTCTAAAACTCTTTTCCCACAGGTCCTGTCAGGATCGTGTAACTGAGCCAAGTAAAGATTTGAGAAAGTCTGTTTACTCTCCTTAACATAAAGTAACATCACATTCATCAGGCCCTACGTGAATAGTCTCTTACTTAAACATGATTAGCTTTTCTTCACCTTGACGACAGATAATCTTAGAGCAGTGTTTTGCTCTATGTTACTTGAATACAGTAGAAGATGATGGTGTGAATAAGCTAATTCCTTCTCAGGCACTCATACAACTGCCAATGTGAATCCAATATTGAATGCGAGTATGGTACCAGCTTAAAGCAGAAGCAGCTCTCGTAGGAATAGGAGCAGGAATTAGCATTGGGCTAATTCTCAAACATTTTAAATGTTCCTGTGCAAAAGGAGTTTGGAGTTCTGTCATAGGAGTCTTTACTCATGGCAATCTATGAAGTATATCAGCAATGGGATTCAATGTGTCATAATGGGATGGAATGTAGTGCAACATGGTGAAAAGTCCATAGGTTCTGGAATCAGAAAGGTATGCATTTGAATCCTGAGTATTTGACTTTGAACAACACCTACAAAATGGGAATAATAACAACTGAATGATTCTTATAAAGACTATGTTGACTAGTGTATGTAATATATCCAATATGATGGTGCTCACTTATAATCAATGCTCAATAAAGTAGTGTATTTATTATTTTTAAAATTATATGTATATTCATTATTAATTAAAACCCCTCAATTGGGCAAGGCAGTGTCTTTTATCTGGTGTTAGTGACTCCATGCAGAAATTCCAGAGGACAGTGACTTGCAAAAATTGTCTCTCGTGTGAATCAAAAGCCTACAAACTCTTCCAAAAAAATGATTGCTCCATTACTTGTGAAACAGGTGTCTTAACTGAAATTGTTAGCAGACTGGTTGATCAGTAACAAACATTGATCTGTTTGTCCCTAAGGAAAGCAATTGGAAGTTGAAAGCCTCCACCCCACGAATGGATTTCCTACCCTCTAGTTTCACACAGACCACTTGGAGGTCGTGGCTTCTCTTTTCCATTAAAACAACTCTAAAGGAGAAATTAATATTTATTAATTAATCAGACAGCAGGATTTGGGGCTCCTTACTGTTCTTGAACAGTAAGTCCGCTGAGAGGAGGTGGGGTATTGGACCACAGCTCCCAAAGTGCCCTCCTGAACGAAGTAAGACTGCCTGTCCCGCTGGACCCCTTCAGAGCTCCCAGCCCAGGGCCACTGTGCATGCTGGGAGCCATAGATACACAGGCGCAGATAACATATTTTCTTCCTTTTGTGACTATAAATGCTGACAACAGGAACCAGAAAGCACATTCTGGTATTTAAACCAACAAGTGTCAACTATGGCTGCCTATGAGAATTTCCTAGGGAGGGTTTAAACACAACAATCATTGGCCCTCTACCCAGGACCAAATAAATCAAAACATCCGCGGGACAGGGCTCGAGGACAGCATATTTCGGTTTAGGCCATTGTATCTCAAACTTTAATGTGCGTCAGAATCACCCAGAGGGGCTGGTAAACACAGATTTCTATGCCGCCGCTTCTTTTTATCTTTTTTTTCCCCTGCCACTTCTAACATAAGCGCTTTCGCATAGTGTAGGTGCTCTGAAAATATTTGCTGAATGAATAGTGCCAGGTTTGCATTTGAAAAGAACAAAGTTCTAGAACAGGCTTGATTAACCGGTGTCCGTGGATAGGTTTGGGGTCGGTGAGCTCTGAAATTGTCTGCCCTACTTCGCCGGCATGTGCCTGTGTGCATGCACAGGGCAGTCTCTCACTTCCGTCAGATTTTTAATGGGGTTGCGGGGGGTGCATGACCTAGAAGGGTCACAAGCTACTCTTATGGGAACTAAATGTTATTTTCCCTCAGGCTTTATTTTTTTCATGAAAAAATAAAGTGAAAAAAATAAAAGTAGTTTTTTGTTTCCAAAAATACTAAATTTCAGTATTGACGACCATAACCCGCATTTCATCTTGTTAAAAATAATAAACCGGACACGAAAGACACTAGCCTGCCAGCTAAGAGCCTTTTGGCAGACGAAGGCCCATCTTTTGAGGAAAGTGCCTATGTTTGTTTCACTTTGATCAGAATCTATTGCAGACTGAAAAATAAAGGGTAAGATTTGTCGTCTCTCCAAGGCAGGCAATCTGTCTTGTCACCTTTGCCCCTGAGGGCCTGCCCGGGAGGGGCACGCAATAACTGGCTGAAAGTAGAATGGCACTGATAACACGCATTACTCAATTCTGAAAAGCATACAAGAAACATTAATAAGATATCGTAATGTCCTCTGTAGTTTTGAGTTGGTAAACTTTTATTTTTTTGAAATATGTGCTTTGTTTCCTTCCTCCCAACTAATTCTTGCCCTTTCAGACTCAAAGATTTACCTTCTCTTAGAAAACTGCTGAAAGCCTTCCCTTTGACAAATGTATAACAATTATTATTGTTAAATTATTAGGTATCATTTTTATAACATTTGACTTATAAACTAACACCTTTATTATTTTACTGTGTTAGATACATGCATTTATATTATACTATTATATCATATGAAATACAATAGTAAATATTATAATTATAGTTAAGAACAGAGTGGTGAGTCTAAGGAGAAAAGCCCCCAGCCAATGTCCATCACCCCCAATGCAGTGATTCCTTTCTCTGCCAGATGCTTCTTGAATTCACATGCCATTTTATTTAGAGAAATAATCTCTTACGCACTGTTCCATAGAGGATCCAGTGAACTCTCTACTGATTAATGTGGTCCAGCAGCACCGGTTCACTAGGGTGCCAAGGAATGTAGCTGTAATCTGTACCTATTACATTGCACACGCTCCCTCACGCTCGCACTCTCTCTCTCTCTCTCTCTCTCTTTCTCTCAGAAGCAAATGGCCTTTCAGAATTTTAAACTCATGTATAACTTTTTTCCACAAAAGAAAATATTTTTCTATGTTAATAAAGATCTTCCTTTCTTTTTGAAGACTTCAGAATATTCCATTGTATGGATACGTGATTACTGGTTTTTTAAAAACCAGGCCCCTACTGATGAACATTTAGGTTGCTTCTCATTTTTCCCTGTGATGAACAGAGCAATGAACATTTGTGTGAGGACAGCTTCCCACTCTTGTCTTTCGTCCAGTAGGCGGTAGTGTAGCTATCATTATAGCTTTCTTCCTTTCAGCCCCAGCCATCAAAAATTCTGGAAACTAGCCATGTCTGCCATCCAGTAGCCATAGAAACTTGGGGAAATCACTTAAGTGTGTGTGTGTGTGTGAAATGGAAATGCTAATTGCTACTCTGCCCTTCTCGTAGGGAGAGGAAACAATGGATGGGAACGTGCTTTGAAAACTCTATTTCATCAGTGTTTTTTACCACACGACGTGCACAGATTTATTCACTATGCCCAGTTTTGTCCTGTGCACGCCCCAAATGCTCTTTGAATGAAAGACTGTGAATGGACTTCATCAGTGGTTCTCAAATTGCAATCAGTGCTGCACCTGCCAATGAGTCACCTGGTGCAGGAGTGGAAAAGGCAGATTCCTGGGACCCCTCCATGACCTATTACATGAGAATCTATGTGTATGGGGGGACCTGGGAGTGCAGAGGCCTGGATTTTGACTTTTCTCATAGTTCCCTAGTGAGTTTGATGTAGATGAACATTTGAGAACCCCCGAGTGAGGCACACACTGACATCGCTTGTCCTCCTTTAAAGCTCCCTGGTGGGACAAAGTAACACTGCTTTGTTGGCTGAAGGAGAAGCATGTTTATTCAGGAAATTGTCTCCTACACATTTTGTAGACTTAAAAAGTGTCCTTAGAGATCCATCTCAGAATGGGTAGACTGCTCAAATGGACAGTAAATTTCTTGCATATCAATTTTCTAAGAGAGGTTTTAGCCTCCTCACCAAGTTTTAAGATTGTGTGGGTGTCCGGGTTTGGCTGAATAAAATATTCCATGCCATGGCTGCTAACAGTCCCACTGAATGTGGCTGTGCAAAATGTCCCTGAGGAAACAGGACACAGGCCAATCCTTTCGGGGTAACGGTGGACAAGAATGGCACACAGAGAGCGCAGTTTCTTTTCACGCAGTTCTTCCTGTGCTAATATTTGTGACCACTTGAGAAAGTAGGAAATACAGGGAAAATGGTGGGGTATGTTCAACAACCCAAACATTGCTTTCCATAGGGCCTATGGTCGCATTACAGAAGGAGGAAGGAGATGTCTCTCTGTGACCAGGTAATAATAGCTCACAGTGGGAGAGCTTGCTTGGTAAAAGCTGTGTTAATTGTTTTATGTATAGTATCCTATTAAACTTTATTAATTTGCCGGTCATTGCAAAGTTTTTAATAAAATGAAATGTAGAAAGAAAGTTAGGAAAACATGAACAAACACTCCAAATACTTCTAGCCCACAGGGAAAGCCAGAAATCCCATTTTGTTTGAAAGTATCAGCTTCAGCTTCTATGATGTCATGTGCCAGACAAATTTGTTGGACGAGGTCATGGTTTGGATGAGCCACTAAGGTGACATTGCTTAGGAAAATGCCACCGAGTCCGCTTGGGAAAGAAAAACAAACACATTTGGAACATCTAGTGCCGTTTGATATTTTCGGCTGTGATGCTGAGGACAGAGCCGGGAGCATTGTCGTCAGAGTTGATGTCAATCCCTTAACGTTTGAAAATTCTCCCCTGTTTGTATAGCACATAATGTAAGGTGTCTCCTTATATAATGTAAGATGGACTCCTCGTCTTAAAGGAGTTTACACCTTATTATGAGGAAAGGAGTACAAATCCCCACACATTCTTAAAGTAAACTTGTATGTTAACCATAAAAAGCAGCCTGAGGCCTTACAGATTGGTGGGTAAGAATCAAGAGATGAAAGATGGAAGTAAGAGGCTCAGGGGGAGGGTTAGGCAGAAAGGGAGGAGTCCTGGGAAGCCCACCTCTGCTAGAGAAGAGCACCAGGGAAGAGCAGGAAATTAAGTCCCTGGTTACCAGCCTTGTCTAGGTCACGTTATGCTTTACCCAGATTGGTCTCTGAGGGTTCCATGATGTTGGAATACCCAAGCCTTCTCTCTTGTCCACAGGCCTCAGAGCATCCCTTTCCCTACTCCCCTTTCCTGAACCTATGCAGCCTGATTGCAGCTCCTTTAACATCAGAGACTGTCGGAGTCACCAGCAAAGTGCAGAGTTCCCGGCTTCCCGGAATCCAGTGTTGCACTGTATTCCCAACTCTGACCCTCCAGAAAGGTCTCCATGTGCCCAGAGCATTTCTGAACACTGTTCTCTTGGGAATGAGCCAGTTCCTCCTTTCAGTAGTAATTGGGTGAGTGCTTGATTCCAGAACCGTCTGAGGAGCGCTCCTGCCTATTCAAAATAACAGTGATAACAGCAGGAGCAACATTGTTGCTGAGCTCTCTCATATTCCAGGCAGTGAGCTAAGTGATACGTAACAAGGACCCTGGTATCATGGGCAGGCCAGGGTCAAGATTCCTAAATTAAGTGTCATGTGGTCACTTCTCTGTGGACACTTATGCTGTTGTTAATTGTTCCAGGAGTTCCTTACTGACTGCCCCTCTGCTCTTGGGCAGCCAGATCTGCAAAGCTCTCTCCTATCCTCCTGCATCACCCCAAGGCTTCTCCTAGTCCACTTACCCACCCAGCCTCAGCTCCCTTAGGAGAGAGAGACAAACCCAACCCCCTCCGTAGGATATCCTTCACTCTTCTCAGTTATGTTTTGGCATAAACATTAGGGTGTGAGTTCTCCTGGTGTTGTTCCTGATATTTGAGGAAGAGTCAGATATTTGGGGAGACACCCTAAAATGTGCCACTTTGGCATATTGATTATTGGGAGAAGCCAATTAAGACCCAGCAGACTCAGAAAAAGCTTTGTACCTCCCCCTTAACTGCCTAAACAAGTAGGGGCCCGTACCAGCAAGAGAGCTACACCAGATATAACTTTTTAAATCAGAAAGACTCATCTGCCTGGCAGAGAAAATAACTGTTCACTGAACATTAGCTCCTCTCACCTTCCCATGTGCTGCCTTCCTGACCCATGAGGCCCAGACCCCACCCCGTTCTCTTTAGCTCAGGGTGATACATTAGCTTCGGTGCCTGACTGCCTTTGAGTCTCATGTTATTATAGGCCCCTGTATGTATGCAATTAAATTCATTTTTCTCCTGTTAGTCTACCCTATGCCAACTTGATTATTAGACCAGCTAAGAGAACCTAGAAGGGAAGAAAGGGAAGTTTTTACACCCCTACGTATTCAGAGATAATATGTTTGGATGTCTAAAAACTAGGTAACCGAATTTGTTATTAGCCTCGGATATCTGGCTTTTGAAATTGAAAATCAACGTTTGAAGATGAATCTCTCCACAGCTGAGGGCAATTTACAAGCACCTCTGCAGGAACCGAAAAGCCAATGATTTAACTCTCCTCTCTGTGCACGCCTGTCTTGTGAACCGTCTCACACAGAACAAGAGGGGAAGGGTGATGGGTAATGGGAAATGCTGGTATTGGGCAGAGGGCTAAACTTCAGTTTAAGGTTTTCAATTATCATCCTGGTGCATAAGGAAAAAGAAAAACACAGAATTCAAAATTTGATTCCTTTTGTCTTTTCTTTTTTTACCTTCTTAAGCAAAATAATGAGGATAAAAGACATGTTGAAGACAAGCTAAGAGAGAGGAAGTCAAAGATAATTTATTACAGATGAAGTAAAGACAGATGGTACAGTCCTTTTTCTCTATATATTTAGTATTGTTTAATCATTTTTTCATAAAGAATATTTAGGTCAGAGCTTCTAGTTGTGAGCAAGAAAGTATACTCTGGCCAATTAAGCAAATCAAGACATTCATTAAAGGATCCCAAGCAGCCCAGAGAAATGTTGGATGGGATGGAAAAGTAGACTCAAGGCTTTCTGGGAACAAGGTCCCAAAGATCACTGTAGACGGGGCCTGACGAGGAATCCCAGTCACTGCTACCCACAGAGCACCAGATGCTGCTGTTTGCCCTACTGCCACCATTCTGTGGGAGGAGACAGGGCAGGGCATAAGAATACATTTTTCTTGGTCTTATCTACACTTGTGAAGCTACATAGTCCCTAAACAGAGTGAGACTATTTGAAAGATGCTGGACTAGGGAACTCAATATATGACGCTAGAGAAAGGTAAAGTCCTGGCCCAGTGGCTCAGCTGGTTGGAGCGCCGTCCCATGCACGAAAAAGTTGCCATCTGATCCCTGGTCAGGGCACGTGCCCTGGATGCTGGTTTGATCCTCAGTCAGGGTGTGTATGGGAGGCAACCAACTGATGTTTCTCTTTCACTTCGATGTCTCTCTCACTCTTTCCCCCCTCCCCTTCCTCTGACTCTAAAATCAATGAACATATTCCTCAGGTGAGGGGGGAGAGAGAGAGAGAGAGGAAGGAAGGAGGATGTAAAACACAGTTTGTTTTTGTATTATCTTTTATTAAGTATTGTATCATTTATTTGTATTACAACTGTAAACCTACATTTGTCTATTTCCATATATCAAAAAAATTCCAAAACACTAATTAGAAAAGATATGTACCCCATGTTCATTTCAGAGTTATCTATAATAACAAAAATACAGTAGTAACCCAAGTGCCCATAAATAGACAAGTGGACAAGGAAGAAGTGGTACATCTCCACCAGAGAATATCAGTCAGCCATAATAAAGAATGAGATCTTATCATTCGTGACGGTATGGGTAGACTTCGGGGGTATTATGCTAAGTGAAATAAGTCAGACCGAGATAGACAAACGCTGTATAATTTCACTTACATGTGGAATCTAAAGAACAAAATAAACAAAATTGACAGACTCATAGATACAGAAAACAAACTGAGGGTTGCCAGATGAGAGGGGGGTGAGGGGGCTGGGTGAGAAAGGTGAAGGGACTGAGAAGTACAAATGGGCAGTTACAGAATAGTCTCAGGGGTGTAAAGTTCAGCATGGGAATATAGTCACTGACATTGTAATAATTATGTATGGTGCCAGGTGGGTCTACTAATTACCAGGGGGTCACTTCTTAATTATATAATTTCCTAACCACTATGCTATACACTTGAAATTAATTTAAAATAATATTGATGTCAACTGTAATTGAAAAATAACATTTTAAAAAATGAAGGTTTTTCTTATGCAGTGGCTCCTTCTCGTTCAGTTTCACTTTGCACAGTTTTAGTTACCTGTGGCCAACCATGGTCCAAAAAAAGATTAAATAAAGAATTCCATAAGTAAACCATTTATCAGTTTTAAACTTTGTGATGCTCTGAGTGGTGTGATGAAATCTCACGCCTAGGACATGAATCACCCCTTTGTTCACCTTCTCCACGCCACCAGTCACTTAGCCACCGGCTGATCAGATCAACCGCCACAGAATTACAGCCTTGGGTTCTTGAAACCTTTATTTCACTTAATGATAGTCCCAAAGCCATTCCCAAAACTTTCATTAAAGTGTATTGTTATAACTATTCTATTATAGTTGCTATTAATCTCTTATAGTGCCTAACTTATAGATTAAACTTTACCATAGGTATGTATACAGAAAAAAGGAATATATATGGTTCACTGCTATCTCTGGCTTTAGGCCACACTGGGCATCCACTGGGGTCTTGGAATGTATCCCTATGGATAAGGGGGGACCACTGTAAATATAAGTGTCCCTTACAAAGGAGTGACTTCTACTTTGTTTGCAGAGTTCCTCCGGAGTCTGCTATTTCTTAAAAATAACCAGCTGAAGATAATCCTTGCATCAAAGAGGCATATATTGGAGCAGTGCATTCTGAACCCCTTCATGGGGAATTAGAAGACACATTTTCACTGAGTTAATTATTTTCTGTAATAGAATATTTCATCACATTATAATACAAAATTGTCACATCTCTGGGTTTTTAATGTGTCACCTAGACCCTAAGTCCATGTTGGCTGTGCCACTTCAGCCGCAGTAACAACCCACAGGGCCACTGGTGGCAAATGCGGGGACATTAGCTTGCTAGGGGGCTTCAACAAGAGAATTTTGTTCTCTCACAGTTCTGGAGGCCAGAAGTCCAAGATGAATCATCAGGGTTGGGTCCTTCTGAGGACTGTGAGGGAGTCTGTTCCGGGCCTCTCCCCTTGCTGCTGGTGGTTTACCAGAACTTTTGGTGTTCTTTAGCCCACGGAGGCATAGCTCCGATCTCTGCCATTGTCTTCACACATTCCCTCTTTCTGTAAGGACCCCAGTCATGTTGCATGAGAGTCTACCCTAGTGACCTCATTTTAATCTGGTTATCTCTGTAAAGATCTATCTACAAACAGGGTCCCATTCTGAGGTACTGGGAGTTAGGACTGCCACATATGCATTTGGGGGTTGGGAGAAAGGACACGTGTAGGGTAAGTGGAGGCAGTCTGGCTTCCTCACCCATGATTCTGGGTAACTAAGGGAAGCAGTGTTCCCATAAACTCAAATGGGCCTGGTAAATAGTGTTCTCACAGCCTTGTGACTGGGTCCGGTAAACTGCTCCTATAACATGAAGAGGGCTCACACGTGCAGAACTATGCTATGTTATATACTTTTCTGGCTTGAAGCCGGCTTTGTTTGCCTCCAGTAATTAAGCCAGTAGGGGCTTCTCCCTAGAGACACACAGCTTGCAGCATACCAGGTTCACCCACTCGTGAATAAAGGCGTGTCAGTCACCCCCACGGCACCGCGCATTTTCTTCCACCTCTTTGAGTCTAGAGTGGACCTGCCGGGCCTTGACAGGCTACAACACAACACAGTTCAGCCAACAGTGGGGAGGAGCAAAGTCTGCAAATGTAGTGTCAAACCAGGTCCCGAGAAGCCCACAGGTTCACGCACCTGCCCAGAGGAGGGCCCAGGGGACAGCACCGTGCCCCCTGCCTTTGATTACAGCTGTGCTGCTTGTAGCCTTTCACAAGAGATTTCGTGAAAAGAGGAAACGTTGTCAGGAAGGGGAAAGGAGAGTTTGTTCAGTGGCTACGGGGTTTCAGTTTTGCAAGATGAGAAAGTTCTAGAGATCTATAGGACACATGTGCATGTAGTTAACACTGCTGTGCACATAAAAATGGCTAAGAATTTAAATTTTATGTTATGTGCTTTGTATCACATTTGTGAAAAGTTGTCAGAAAATGATGTTTTGTATGAAGTACCAGCCACGCTCTTAGCCCGTGCCAGCCCCATGTGGTGACAGCAGCATTAGCACAGCAGGAACAAGGGCCAACCACTCTCTGCTCTCATTGCATAGCTACATTTTCTTGTTGCCACAAAATGCCAAGAATCTATGAGAACTAATTGTCCCATTTTACAAAATTATTTTCCCTTTGCCTCCTGAGAGTGATTTAAATTTTCTTAAGAAATGTCCTGTATCTCCCTTTTATAGTTTTTATTATAGATGCCTTTTGAAACGCCATAAAGACTCCACAAAGAAAATAATGCCACTATCTACTGACTATATTCCTTTAGAATTAGATACCAAAACATAGTGCAGTAAACAAATACTGACTCCCAAATTTTGTTATTAAAAACTATTACACAAGGGGGCGCTACATTAACATGCAATAGGTCCTTGACAGAAGGCTAGACGTGTAAGTCAGCTTGAGTATGTAATTCAACCTAAAATAAATTTTAGCAATTGTTTGTTTCAGGGCCGAGAGTGGCAGTGTGTACTAACCAAACAATCTCTTCATATTACACATGCAATTTAATCTCTTTTTACAGCTACAATTCCAGCTTTTTTGGAATGAATCCTCACAATACACACACTCACACAGCAAATACCTATACATACCTCTCATTTGATCTGAAATAGCTATGAAGTCTCGTATTATTAAGCATTTTCTTACCCATGTAATGTATTATATTAGGTCATTAGAAGCAGTTATCAAGTAAATAAAGTAAACTCTATTGGCGATGAAGCATATCCTTGAAAAGTTTGTTCGTTTACACGGTTGTTTGGCTTAAATCTCTCAGGGAATCCTGCGTCGCCGCAAATGCGCGGTTCGTTCTGGCAGGCGTGTTCCTCCTGACTCTGCACTTCCCCATCCCCACAGTTATTTATAGGAACTGTCAGGCCAAATCAGCGAAGTTTTCAGGACTGAGAAGAAACATCTGGAAACATTCATGTCCTCATTTCAAACATACTCAGCAAATGTTGAAGTATAAAATTTTGAATTTATGTAGCAGAAAATATCATAAAGTTCTAATTAAAGTCCAAGGGAAAAACGCTCTAGACTGGGTATTCGCCTCAGAACTTTGCAAAGACAACCAGAAATTCGAGCAACTCTCTCCCTAGTCCCCTCACACTAGACTAAGTTAAAACGGTGTAAGGTCTGGGGATTGATGGTTGTGGTTTTAAATCCCAGACACTGACCCTCGATTTTCTCACCTCTGAAATGGGATCGATATTCTCAATATATTCGGTATATTGTAATGACATTTTAAAGAAGATAATGTTTGTATATTATGCTGGGCAAATAATATTATGAAGTGTCAGATGTTCTTCCTCTTTCTTTTTCTCCCTTTTTTCCTTCCTGTCTCCTTTCTCCCTTCCTAAATTCTCTGATTTCAAATAGCGTCAGGCTTCAAAGAATGACAAGCTTTATATGTCGCTCTTACAATCATGTTTCCTATTTGGTTTGGTTGTTTTTACCTGTCAACCTCTCCTTGCCCCCTCCCTGGTCATCAAGCCCCCTACACCTGTGTTTACAGGCTCACGCGGAGAATCCCTTGGGAGCTGTACTCCAAGCACTTTGCAGACTGTCTAGTGCAAACTAAGTAAATCGACCCTATTGAAAATCGTATTTCAAAGGCCATGTTCTTTTCCTGTCGTCGTAAATTTCAGCTCTATGGAGAATGCAATGATCCAATATTCAACTATCTTACGTGGGGGTTTTTTAAGTGGGCAACAGAACCCACTCCACTAATGTAAGACAGAGACTTTTTGAGGGGTAGAGGCAGCTCGTGGAATTGTTGGCATGGCTGCAGAAATGGGCTGAGCTTCTAGGAACTGCTGCTCCTTCCACAATAAGAAGCTGTCAGATCAGAAAGTCTCTGGCACAGCTGCTGACACAAACATGCCACCTCTGCTGTGACCTCCACTGGCAAAACGGGTGCCCCCAATTCTGTCTGTCCCTTCATGTAACTCCGTTATGAGAGACAGCTTCCCTGGATTGCACCTGGAACTCTACCTTTAAGAGAGACTGGGAGATGTAATAAATATCATTGCTAGTTTTTCAGCACAAGAAGGCACAATAGGATGGTGTTGGGGAGGATTTTAAATGAGCCAGTCCAGAGACTGTACACTATTTTTCTATTTGGTTTATCTTTGCATAATTATTAGAGCTTCTATAAACTTTGTTAAACACAAGTCAATGTCCTTTACCATTACTGGCGGGGAAGATGAACTATGCAGAGATTCAATAATGTGAAACTATTTAGGGCTGTCTATTTTGAAATTATGCATCTTAAATATTTTTACAATTAATCAAATTCAGTAACATCTATTACCTTTCTCTTCAGACAGGAATTAATATCATACCTGTATGGGTGAGATATGGAATGTTAAATGCCAAGGAAGAGATGGACCAGTGGGTTACTGTTTTCAGTTATCCTTTTCCAGAGGTAATTGTTTAACCTCTGAAAAAGAACTGGAAAACTTTAGCCTCCAGCACCTTGGATTTTAAAATGCACCTAAAATTCTTTTTTTTAATCCTGGGATAATTCATATAAACAGAAACATCATCAAATAAAGGATTGGTACAGCTTTCTCACTGGGATGGTTATTGAACAATTTTTCAGTTTGCACTTAACCTCTATTGGACCCATTATGTCAGTCCATGACCTTTTACAAAATTATGGAAGACACTCCCAAATGAGAAAGACTGTCAGTACACCCAACAGGAAAATTAGAGTAAATGTGGTTCCTTTTGATACATGAAATAATTTCCCACACCTTTGCTTTTCAGATCTGACTCATGCTCGGTAATTTCCATTAGAATAACACAGATTGGAGGTAATATGGGTTTGCAGAGCACAGTGAATTTGAAAATTATGAAAATGGTTCAAGTTTCTACCCCTGAGACTCTTTCCTAACCACCCTTATTTTGTCCTTTTAGACAAAACAAATGTTTTAGGGCCTTTATAACACTTCGAAGCACTGTGCTAGGCTCTTCTTGAAAGCTGCAAGGAGTCCAAATTTCTGACAATACAAAAAAGGTTGATACCATCTGAGATCACGATTATTACTCCAGTCATTTAAATCACTCAGGACAATGAGTACATGTTCCCCTGCACAGAAATACTTGATTTAAAACCATCCACATCCGTGTTTTAGCAGAATCTGGATCCGACAGCTGTCTGGAGAGGGCCACGTGATAGGAAGTGAGATCTTCAACAGAGGGAGGCAGGCAATCTGGTGTCACCCGCCAAGGGGGTGGCTGAGGAAACCCATAGTCCAACTTCGCCCTCCTGCAATTCTTCAATGGCTCACTGCCACCTCCTGCTGGCTGAACTTAAACAGAGACAGCAGCAAGAATGCTGTCCAGCAATAACGCGACCCTAGGGCACAAAGCCCGAGTGGATGATGGATCTGGTATAGCAAAAAGAAGACTTGATGAGCGTGGCCTTTATTTGTGCCTGCCTGCCTGCCAGCCAATTTTTGATAGATCTAATTTAATCCTCACCAAAACCTAGTATGTGAAGATTATTTTCTGAAGTATATAAATGAGAAAACTGGAGGCTCAAATCTTTTACTGTAATTCACCACAGCCAATAATGTAAGTCATCATAATAATAGTTTGGAGGAGAAAAATTTCTAAGTACATGCAAAAAAGAAAGCACTAGAAAAATTTATTTTCCGTTAATGGTAAAATATTTTAGCAATTTTTACATTGAAGGAACTTTATTAAAGTAGTAAAGAGTATATATAGAGAGATCTACAATAGTTAGTATACCCGATTGTAGAAATATAGAAACATTGCTTTGAAACCCAGAACAAATAAAAAATGTGTACTGTATTGCTTTTATTTAATATTTCAATGCAAGTCAAAGCTACTGCTGAGAGTCTTAGCTATTGAAGGAAGAAATGTATAAGAATTTTAAAAAGAAAAAACTACAAAACAAATAAAAATATATAGGCATTGAAAAAGACAAAAGTCAATCCAACAAAAAACTGAGAAACAGGTAATGAAGAGGCAGCAGAAATGAATGGTTAAAGAACACAGGCCCTGAAGTACTACAGATCTGGCCTTGAACTCAGCTTTCCCACTCTCACATTGTGTGACCTTGGCTAAGGACAACATCACAGACCCTCACGTGATAAATGGGTGTTAGCAGTATGAGCATAGATATTATGATTGTCTGCAGAGGAAACCCAAGAAAATCTATAGGTAACATGGGATCTAAGCAGAGAGCTCAGCAAGATACAAGAACAATGTACAAAAACCAACCGCATTTTCATATGCTAGCAACAAAAATTAGAAAATGTAATTTTAAAATATACAGAATTTAGAAGTAAATCTAATAAAATATGTGCATGATATTTGTGGCAAAAACTATAAACTTTATGGGAAGACTAACAAGAGCTGTGTAGAGAGTTGTATATGTTTGTGCAATTAAAATGTAATGCTTCTCCCAGATTAATGTATACATTAAAGATAATTCCAATAAAAATGCCAATTTACAGTCTTACAATCTACATGAAGAAAAAAGGGCCAAGAATGCTAAAAACAGTGCTGCATTAAATCAAGACATATGCAAATCAAGACTTACTACAAGACTATAACAGTTGAGACAAGGTGTCAAGAAAAAACCAATGGAAGAGAAGAGATACCCCAGGAGCAGAACCATCCATATTTGGTTATTGATTATGTGACAGAGGTGTCAATACTGATCCGTAGGGTTCGTGAATACTAGGACACCTGGTTATTCATACAGAAAAATATGAAATTGGATCCTTATCTCATGGCATAAACAAAATATCATCTCTATGTGTATTAAAGTCCTACATTTCAAAATAAAACTTTCAGTGTTTAATAAGAAAATATCTTTGTGGCTTTAGGTAAGATGGATTTTCTTAAATAAGATGCAAAATATGCACCATAAAGAAAAAGATGATATATTTATCAGCATCAATATTAGTGATCTTTGCTTGACAAAAGACAACCAAGAAAGTGAAAAGATAAGCTATAAACTGGGAAAAGATTTTTGCACATGTATAACTTCCAAATCAATGAGAAAAAAAGCAAACTAATAACAAAAGACATGAAGAAATGAAAAGAAAGCCATTCTATGTGTTCATGGAATCAGTTTAAACGTTTATGCGCAGATACAAAAGGATTGTTTTTATTTGGTGGCTCGGAGAAGAGACCTGTTTAATTTGTGGCAGCATGTCCCACTGACCTAACCAGGCCGGTCTTGCTGATGTATCTGTTGTTCCTCTCTTCTCCTCTGCGCTCCCCTTGTGTCCCCTGAGAAACAACACAAGACTCTAGGCCTTTTGTGGTGTCACCAGCGCCATTTGTCTTTGGATAATTCGGATCATGGTAATTCAGAGCAGGGGTCAGGAACCTTTTCTGCACCAGAGACTGGTTTCGTGGGAGACAACTTTTCCACCCACCAGGGTAGGGGTGAGTATGGGTGGGGAGACAGGAGGCTGCGCTCAGGTGGTCATGCCAGCGAGCAGTGTCCCCCGGGGAGGAGGGGGGTTGGGGATCCCTGATTTAGAGCATATGTAATTTTCAAATACACAAACTCTAATCTCTACTTTGCATAAATCTGTAAGCGTCAACTACCCATTCGCACTGGGACGCTTGGCAACGTTTGGAGACGTTTTTGAGCGCCATGACCCAGGGCGGGAATCGGGTGGGCAATGTCAGGGATGCTGCTAAACCTCCCACGAAGCACAGGACAGTGCTCACAACAGTTACCTGGCCCAAAATGTCACCGCACTGAGGTTGAGACACCCAGGTCTAGGCCATCCAATCACGTGTCTTTAAATTAAGACCATGTTTTAATCGACCCTGGTGAATCTGGCAGAACAGCCTCCTTTTGTCTACAGTGATCATGGATTTGAACGATCAGGCCCCTCTTCAGGGCAGTGTCACTCTGCACGCTCACCTAAGGTGCTTCCCAGTAGCCTGCCGGCACTTTGGAGGGTTACCCATTAACTCTGAAATCCTGACCAGCTCTGTTTTTTTTTTTCTTTTTCTTTCTTTCTTTCTTTAAAAAAAAACCCTCTAATTTTTCTTCTTGATCCATTTACAAGACTCTGAGTGAAACCCAATTCTTTCTATTACCTTACAGTTTTTTGTTTCAGGGTTTTTTCCTTCTGTTTTCAGCATGGAGAATAATATTTCTCATGGAAAGATGAGAATAAAATATTTCAATGAGCTTTTAACACTACAGGGTCTCTAAGGGAAGAATAATGGTGCCTTTCGCAGTTATACTCTGAGTTTTTCCCATTGCGTTCGTGTCCAGTGTGCATTGTGATTTCATCCCAGGCTAGGGGTTTTCTCTCCCAGCCGCAGCAATGCTCACTGCTAATGGGCTTAGTAACTAGGTGGCTGCATCACTCACACCTGGAGCCATTAGTGCGTGCTGGGAGTCGGGGATGCAGAACATCACAGAGACCTCAGGGGTAGTGTTCTGGTTGCCAGAGTCTGGCTGGAGATATTTCGGGTATATAGAGTGAGAGGAAGTAACAAGAGAGCAGTTAGTAACCCCAGATATATAGCAGAGGACTAGAAATGTCTTCACCCACTAAAATATTTGCTCGTAGTAAACATTCTGCTATGAATAGTCTATGTGACAGTTACCTTGAGGACAAATGAAAACGAACCTTTCACTGACAAAGATGAGTACCAATGAGGTCCAGAATGTTCTCCATTTTGCCTCAACCATTTAGGAACCAAACAAGTTACTTAAGCTCTTTACCCCCCAGATTCCTCTTTAAAACGGGGCTGGTGACAGCACACACCTTACTATGTTATTGTAAAGATTACGTGAGAAAGTGAGTGTGAACAGGCGATCACCATGCCTAACACACACTAAGTGCTCAATCTTCTTCTTCCTATTATTATTATTAACCCAGTCACTTCTGTACGCCCTTTCTATCCTTAGAAAAATCTGAAAGATGATCATTAACACTACATATAAAATATAATTAAATAAGGTAGATTTTTTTAATTTTCTGAAAACATTCCTGAAGCACATTTTATTGCCTGGGGTAAAGGAAAATTCCTCTTTACCAAATATATTTTTAAACATAACAGGAAGACAACCCTCTGATTGGAATTAATGTGCTGTCACTTTTTTTCCCCTAATTTAGCTATCTTGTCACCTGAGAAGTTCTAAACCTTTCAATGTTACGACAAGCTGAGACTCTCAGAGTAAAACCTAAAACTTCCAATATAAGAAGACATTGATAATTGGTTGTGTTTGTGTTGGGAAAATGAAGGTAATATTACCTGATCAATTGTCTCTAATTTTAAATTTACAGATTCATGCATCATGTGCATGAAGGTAGTAGGTGTTGTGTTGTTAGGGATCTGAGGGAAGGAAAGGTGTTTTTGCGTGTGTGTGTGTGTGTGTGTGCATGTGTCTGGCACCTAATTTTACGCCTATCAGATAGAAGATTATTTGCTACTTGTTAAGGGAACAAAATAGTTTCTAAATGTTAAATACTCATGACAGGTCTCACATGACTATGAACTATTATATAAAACCTCATGAACGCATCATATTCTGAGTTAAAACTCCTAATATGTTGTTCATTATCTTTGATTTTATATCAAAAAAGGCAAAATTGGGTAGAATAAAACTGAATATTCCATTTATAAAGTATTTCTTTTTAAATTTTATTTTGTATTTTTCAATGAGAGTTGACATAAAATATTATATTAATTTCAGGTATACACCCAGTGATTAGACATTATATAACTTACCAAGTGAATATCCCCATAAATCTCATACCATCTGACACCATAATAGTTATTAGAATATTATCAACTATATTCCCTATGCTGTACTTTACATTCCCAAGACCATTCTGCAACTACCAATTTGTACTTCTTAATCCCCTCACCTTTTTTACCTATACCCCAACACCCTTCCCATCTGGCAGCTGTGAAAATGTTCTCTGTATCTATTAGTCTGTTTCTGTTCTTGTTTATTTTGTTTTTTAGATTGAATTGTTGATAGATATGTATTTTATGTCATTTTATTGTTCATATTTTTTATTTTTCTTTTTATTCTTCTTAAAGAAGACTTTTTAAGATTTCACATACTACTGGTTTGATGGTGATGAACTCCTTTAGCTTTTTCTTGTCTGGGCAGCTCTTTATATGTTCTTCAATTCTAAATGATGGCTTTGCTGGGTAGAGTAATCTTGGTTGTAGGTCCTTGCTTTTCATCACTTTAAATACTTCTTGCCAATCCCTTATTGCCTGCAAACTTTCTTTTGAGAAATCAGCTGACAGTCTTATGGCAGCTCCCTTGTAGGTAATGAACTGCTTTTCTCTTGGTGCTTTTAAGATTCTCTATTTGTCTTTAACCTTTTGCATTTTAATTATAATGTGCCTTGGTGTGGGCCTCTTTGGGTTCATCTTGTCTGGGACTCTCTGCACTTCCTGAACTTGCATGTCTATTTCCTTCACCAATTAGGAAAATTTTCTGTCATTTTTTCATACAGATTTTCAATTTCTTGCTCTCTTCTTCTTCTGGCACCCCCATGATGTGAATGTTGGTATGTTTGAAGTTGTCCCAGAGGCTTCTCACAACTATCCCCATTTTTGGGGGGGCGGATTCTTTTCTTTGCTTTTTGCTGTTCTGATTGAATGTTTTTGCTTCCTTATATTCCAAATCACTGATTTGATTTCAGCTTCATCTTCTCTGCTGATGATTCCCTGTAAATTATTCTTAATTTCAATTAGTTTATTATTTGTTTTTGACTGCTTTTTTTAATGATTGCCATGTCCTTTTTTTTTTCTATTGAAGTTCTCACTAAGTTCCTTGAACATCATTACAAACACTTTTTTGTACTCTGTATGAATTAGGTTGCTTACCTCCATTTCATTTAGTTCATTTTTTGTTTTTTTTACCTGGGGTCTGTTTCTTTGCCTTCTCATTTTGGTTGCTTCCCTGTGTTTGTTTCTATGTATTACTTAGAGCTGCTATGTCTCCCAGGCTTGGTAGAGTGGTTTAATGTACTAGGTGTCTTGTAGGGTCCAGTGACACTGCCTTCCCATTCACCTGAGCTTGGCAATCCAGGTGTACTCCCTCCCGCATGTTGTGTACAGCCTCTTGTTGTAGGTTAGCTTTGATTGCTTTTGGTATGTCGATGGGAGGAGTTCGCCCCCGGGCTGATAAGCTGAGAGAACTGGCAGGGACCACCTTGGAGGATCAGCTGTGCACGGGCCCATCCCATGGAGCAGGACCTAATTCAGTGGAGCTCTGATGCCCACTGAGTCTTCCCCCTTGTGCGTCTCATTTGTGGGGGTGATTGGGTGGCACTTCAACATGGTTTGAAGATTTCCACCAGGTGTGCTGGCTCTGGATCCTCTCAGGAGGTGCAGGCCAAGGCCAGCTGCCACCTGCGTTCTGCCCAGGGCCGACCAACATGAGCTACAAAGTGATCTGCGAATGGCTGCTACTTGTGCTAGGCTTAGAGGTGCCCAGGAAAGGCCAAACTACAAAACAAGGCCAGCTTCCACTAGTGCCAGGGCCTAGGGCCACTTAGCAAGAGGTACATGTCATGCCAAGGCCAGATGCTGCTTGTTTGAGAGATTTTAAGAAAGTCTAATAATGTATTTCTAGCGGTCTACATGGGACTAATAAAGACAGTGTGTTGTCATGGTGACAGCATGTAGGGGTGTTATATACAAAGACGGTGTCTATGTATAAAAGCAAATTAGTTGAAGAAATAGTCAGTTGTTGTTTTCTTATTCAAAGGCCCTAACAGCCATCATCTAAGGATGACGATGTTGTAGTGAAGTGGCTGGGGTATTTGAATTTGAGGCCATACACTATGAACTCCCAATGTAACAAAGCAAGCTGAGTCATTCATTCAGTAAGCATTTAATAAGTACCTCTGTGTGCCAGGTACTAGCTAGGTTTGGGACTAAATAGCTAGGATTTTCTACTAATGTAAACACACTTACTAGTATTGGTAAAGGGGTATCTTAGTTCACCTGGGCTGCGGACTGGGTGGCTTATCGACAGAAATGTGTTGATATAGTTGTAGAGGCTGGAAGCCAGAAGTCAGGGTTCCCCCATGGCTGGGTGAGGGCCCTCTCCTGACTGCAGACTTCTCACTGTATCTTCACATGGCAGAAGGAATGGGCAAAAGATCTCTCTGGAGCCATTTTACAAGGGCACTAATCCCATTTATGAGGGCTCCACACTTACGACCTAATTACTTCCCGAAGGCCTCACCTCCTAATACGATCACTTCAGATTTTAGGATATCAACTTATAGATTTGGGGGTACACAAACATTTATATCATAGCAGAAGGTCACACTGAGTAGTCGCCTGGCTTTTTTGATCCTCAGTTTCCTCATTTGTTATGTCACTATCCTAGAAGAGAGTATATTATAAGAATTAAACAAGATAAGTATTATAGCTACTTAATGTAACACTTGTTTCATGATTAGGATGCTGATTACTATAATATGCAAGGTCACAGATGACATGTGTCAAATAAATGCATAGACTGTAAAGACAATTGGAGCCTAGGGACAAAGTTAGCCTGATAGGGCCCTGAACTGATCAGACAATAATTTTCTTTGCCTTTTTTCCACCCTCGAGTCTTTATTATCTATTTCTTTTGGAAGCATTGTTCTTCACTTCTTGCCCCTTGTCACTGTATTGTAGTGTTAAAGTATAGAATATTTCAGTGGAGTTCTTTTTCTCTTGAAATCAACCTAATTTAATGATATTTGAACTATAGTCTGAAATCAAACAAAACCCAATTATCTCCTAGGCGGACCATCACAGCCTTTTATGAATAATGTAATTAGTCCAAATTTAACTATAACATTCATGTGTAGTCTTAAAGTGGCTAGAGACTATTCACTTTATACTACATATGATGCATACATTAGAATACCTTTGATTGCAATTAACAGGATAAACAACTGAATGGCTTGAAGAATAGGTATATCTATTAGCCCACATACAGTAGGGTAGATTTCTGTGTTGCTTAAAGTGGATGACAGAAAACTTGGCTTCCCTTCCCATAGTTTTCTTTTAAGACTCTAACTTCATTTTCAGATGACTCTGGTAAGCCTCTCCTTACTTGTCATTGACAGAAATTGTCCTAGGCCTGGGCACTAATACAAGTTTATTAACAGGGAATGGGATTCTTATAGTCAGCTTAGGTTAATTGGTTGGGGTGCAAAGGATGTTAATGAGTAAGCAACAGTACCTAATACATACAGGGGATTTGGGATTCTATTCTAATCTTTCAATTATTCTTCACTCATTTATATTTTATTTCATTTTATGAATTGTCTAGGTCCTCAACTCTTTTCAACATTGAAATAAAGATCTTAACCAACTATATCTGTGACAAAATAAAAGCCTAAAAGAGGTTCTATATAGTGACCTCAACATTTTTTCACCCCAGACACACTGAAATAATAGTAATTTAACAATATAAGATATCATTTGGCTTCTTTCTATCTATACTCTTTTGGTGATCTCATCCAATCTTATGACAGATATAACAACTGTTTATTCATGACCTCTAAATTTTTATCTTTAGCCTGTAACTTCCCTGACACCAGAGTCTTATCACAGAGCTTAATAACATTTTCACTTAAGTAACTGATATCTCAAACTTTGAACATTTGTAATTGAACTCCTGCTCTGCCTCTTTTTTCCAAGGTATTCCCATCCAAAATCTTTCTTATCTCACCCTGGCTGGTGTGGCTCAGTGGATTAAGTGCTGGCCTGCAAACCAAAGGGTCAATGGTTCAATTCCCAGTCAGAACACCTGCCTGGGTTGTGAGCTAGGTCCCCAGTAGTGGGTGCAAAGAGGCAACCACACATTGATGTTTCTCTCCCTCCCTTCCCTTCCTCTCTCTATAAAAATAAATAAATAAAATATTTTAAACAATTTTTCTTATCTCATCAAATGTCAGGTCTGTTCTTCTTGGACAAATTTAGAGGATCTGCTCATGTTTCAAGCCGGGTTTGTGTGCTTCCACCTCCAACTTCACTGGAGGACTACCGTGGACAGTAGACACCCGTGCAAGTGTTAATAAAGCGGTGCTTCAACTCACAAAATATTATTGATCTTTGAGTGTTTAATTCCTTGGAAAGTCTTGGAGAGTAAGAGTTCTTGGCAGAACAGGATTTATGCATTACAGGCATTTTACAAAAACAACAAAATCCACAGCGCCCTGCATTCCCAATTCAATTTCAGTCATTCTCCCGGAGTTCTGAAAATGGAGAAAGGGTAGCTGGCTTTCCAAGTATCATAAAAATCTCTTTGGGAGTCTGCCTCTGCTTCAAGAAGGGAGAGATTCTGCATCATGGCGTGAGAAGTTTAAAGTACTGATGGAAGAAAAAGCACCACTGAATAACAAGATTTCCTAAATTTGAGTTGAGAAATATAATCTTCTGGAAGCCATGAGGCACTTAATTGCTTTAAAAATTTCGACAGCAATCAGAGCAGGGTAGATCTGAGACCATTAAATGTGCTCATTTTATCTCCTTTCTGTCATTTCTGCTCTACTTACTCTAAACATCTTTAAATTATTCATTGTAGTACAATGAAAACACTCAAAAGGACTATCTTTGCACATCACTCATAGAGCAAAAGTGGTCCCTACCATCTCCAGCTTTACTACTGACCCTTCAGAAGCACCCCCCACCACCACCACATCTGAAAGCCTTTCCCTCCACCATGCGCCCTGCCAATAGTTTGGGCTACTTTTATGTCCATGTTGAAAATTTACCACGCGGGCAACTCAGTTGCTGGACCTTATCTGTAAAAAGGGTCCTCACAAAGCCAAATTAATTAATACAGTGAACGCATTAGACAGCAAACAGAAAAGTAGAATTAACAAATAAAATCGGAGCTTTTTCTTCCAAAAAGACAATAAAAGAAAAAAATAGCTAAGATTAATAAGGGGAAAGACATTTTAAAAAATGCACAACTTTATGAGAGCTGGCAGTGGAAAAGGAAGTAAGCCACAGATAAACATGCAGTTGGAAGACCATAATAAATTAAGATCTAAATGAAATTGCTGATTTTATACAAATATAAATTTTAACAACTGACTGAAGAATAGAAAACCTGAATAGACCAATTATTGCTAAAACATTTGAAAAATTTATCAAAGTTCTAGTTCTGAAGTATGTGCCCAGCCCAAAGAACAGATGACTCCTGTGTTATTTATTAAGTTATTGCTGAACATACAAAGATGGAAACCATTCTGGTTCATTTTAGAGAACTAGCATGTTCTTATCCCAAGTCTGGTATAGATAACACAAAAATAAAACACAGATCAATTTCACTTATGAGTACGTGATCTCTTAAACAATAAAATTTGGGGTAGACTTTCCATACCAAAATAGCCCCAGGTTTCTTTCTCTTCTGTAAATCCTCTGATCCCATGCTGGGTGGGGTATGAAGGAGGGTTAAAGGGACAGCAAGTGGAATTTGGAACTTCAGGAAAGGCGGCCAAAGCAGACCCTAAAATGTAGTTGTAAATCAATCCTGAGGGGTTTACAAGTGACTTGGAAATTATCACAGCCACCTTTCAAAAAGTAAGGGTGTTTTATGATTTATTAGCTCACAGAACAAAAACTGATGATTAGCCGTTCATCTAGATTGTACAGACTGCTATTTAGAGACCCAGGTCTTCAAGGAAAAACACTCTACTTTATCTCTACAGTTTGCGCATGAGGGACTTCACTGTCTGATTCTCAGTCTCAGGGTCGGCACACCGCAGCAGCAAGTCAGTGACTGCCCCTTCCCTTTATCTAAGACAACCCGCTTTTCTGGATCATGCTCAGAAAATTTGACCCAAGGGGGAGTGGAGGGCGATATAAACACGGAGCTTCCTAATAGCTGATTCAAAAATGAAAGAGGAAGACCGTCGATTTCAAGTGGGAAAGCATTAGAAACCAGACCCCTCCCCCACCCTGACACACACACACACACACACACACACACACACACACACACACACGCATGCCGTGGCTGCGAGTCCGGAACAGATTTTCAAAGCCCACATAGATTGCTGCAACAACCTCTCCCATCCTACGTGCTCTCTGGCGATATAACCTTGTTACTCCCTCATCAACAGCAGGAGTCCATTTTCCCTCCCCTTAAATTCGTGTTGGCCCTGTGGCTTATTACTTTATAAACTTTTATTTTAAGATATTAATTTATAGGAGAGTTGCAAACATAATCCAGTAAGTTCCTGTGTACCCTTTCTATAGTGTTAACATGTTATATAACCAGGGTACAGTTCTCTGATCTAGTTTGATCAATATAGTTTAATGGTGGGATGTAATTTCTTAGACTAAGTTTGGAATGCTCTTCCTTAGAGTCCAACCTCCATAAAGTAAAAGCCCAGGCAACTGCATAAGAGACCCACTAGAGAAGAGTCAAGGCCCCCAGGTGACCATCCCACTGGGCTCCCCCTAGCAGCTAGCACCAATGGCCAGTAATGCCAGGGGGACTGTGTGGCCCTTTCAGCCATCCCAGCACCCCAGGTGACACTGCAGAATGCGGGACAACCACCTGGTCAACCCCTAGAATTGTGAAAAATAATAAATTGTTATTGCTTTAAGCCACTAAGCTTTGAGGTAGTTTGCTTTGCACCAATACGTAACTGAAACACCAACTCTAACTAGTTTGACACTTGGACTGTGTACTAAATAAAATTAATCCAGACAAGAGAGAAGAAGAAAGACTATGAAAAAAGGTTAGGTAAGCAGCTTTCTGTCACTCTAATTCAAGCATGCTAGTCTCTTATCATCAGACCAAATATAAAGCAAAGGTGTTTTTACATGATAAACCTCGGCTTTTGCAATGGGGATTCCAAAGATCAATTTGACTGGTAGGAAAAGGCTTTGAAATTTTGATTTGAATTAAATAAAATGTACATGCTTGCCTGTTCAAAAATATTTAAAACAAGAGACTCTGCGGACACCTAGACTACTTTGGTTCGTGTACTATAAGCCCTGACAGAGGGGGTTTTTTGTCTTTTTTTCTTTTTTGTAGTTCAAGTGCCTGACTTAAGCTTCCAAGGCCCAGGTGTCCACGTCCAGGATGGCTATCTCAGGCAAACACATTGCCCGCGGCAGGACTAGATAAAGAGCCCGGCCAACTCCCCGGCCTGAAGCTCCTTTGTTATAGAGATTTGGTAGATTTCAATAACTGACCGCCTGGGCCGCTTGTTTTTCTCTTCTGTTTAAATTCCCACTCTTACATTTTTATATTCACCAATAAAGAGCGAGCCTTCAAACACTCAGACCCCCACCCTCTACTCCAATAAAAGCATAACCCGAGGATCATTATTTCTTTCTCTCAATCCCTCTCCCCAACCTTGTCCCCTGACCCCATGTGGCCCCAAGTTGTGCTGTGCAATTTCCAGGACCTGTACGTAACAAACCTGTATCTTTTCCAAGTTTTCTGATGGTTATTGCTAAAGGACATCTTGCAATCCTAATAAGAACCCCTGGGCCAGTCCAGCTACAACACTGGTTACTGATAGACCGAGACCAGCACCAAAGAGTCACACATTTCTTCTAGACTTAGCTGTGAAATCATATTCCAAATAAACAAGACCTGTTGTGAACTTCTCCTCAGTTACCTAGATCAGGAGCCAGGAATTTTTTCCTGTCCAGAGCCAGAGAGTTTAAAGGGTTTGCAGGCCAACAGACGAACAAACAAACAAAAACTCATTGACACAGACAACAGTATGGTGGTTACCAGACGGGACATGGCATGGGGTGAGGTTGAAGAGAGTAAAGAGGGTCAGCTATATGACAAAGGAAGGAGACTAAACTTTGGGTGGTGAGCACACAATGTAATATATAGATGATGTATTATAGAATTGTACATTTGAAACATATAATCTTATTAGCCAAGGTCACCCCAACATATTTAATTAAAAGGGGAATAATAAAAATAACTGGTTAATCTAAAAGAGGAGAAGAAAGAAGAAACAATGAAACAAAGAATAGATGGAATAAATAGAAAATAAATGGCAGGATGGTAAGCTAACACCCAACTTACTAGTATTTAAATATAAATGGACCAAAATCTTCAATTAAAAGACAGAGTATTGATTGTTGAATAGAATTTTAAAAAGCAAAACCAACTATATTCTGTTTATTAGAGACATACTTTTTCTTTTCAAATATTTCAAACTTACAGAAAAAAGTTGTAAAAATATACAAAGAACCCTTTTTATGTAGAATCACCAAGGTTTACATTTTGGCCCATTTTCTGTCTCTCTGATTCTTCTGAACCATGAGAGCAGGCTTCATGTATTATGCCCTTTCACCCTTAATACCTTAGTGGATATTTCCAAGAACAAGGTTATTCTCTTATGTAATTTCAGTATAATTATCAACATTGATACAATATTTGCATTAGCATATAACGCATATTTGTATAAGTCAATTGCCCCAACAGTGCCCTTTACAGAAATCCCCCCGGCACAGAATCGAGTCCAGGGTCACACACTGTATCTAACTGTCAGGTTTCTGCAGACTTTCAAAATTCGAAATGGTTCCTCAGCGTTCAATGTCTTTAATGGCATTTTCAAAGACCACAGCCTATTTTTTTATGTCATTTCCCTCAATTTGTATTTTTCTGATGTGTCCTTATATTTAGATTCAGGTTATGCACTTTGGGTGAAGTATTACATAAATTGTGTGATCTCAAAGTATTATATCTGGAGATACAGAATATCTGCTTTCTCTTATTGATAATGTTAATTTTGAGAATTTGAATAATGTGTTGTCTCTTTTCTCCACTGCAAAGTTACTATTTGCCTTTTATGGTTAATAAACAACTGGGAAAATTCTTTAGATAATGTAATATTGTTTTCCCCATCAAATTGTCCTCCTAATAGGGGAAATACTGTCATTGATGGTTTAATTACCATTACTGATGATTCTTGCCTGGATCTATTTTATTTTTTTAATATATTTTATTGATTATGCTATTATGAGTTGTCCCAGTTCCCTCCCTTCATTTCCATCTCACTTGCACCCCAGTCCCACTTGCATTCCACCACCTTAGTTCATGTCCATGTGTTGTACATATAAGTTCTTTGGTTTCTCCATTTCCCATACTGTTCTTAACTTCCCCTTGTCTATTTTGTATCTACCATTTATGCTTCTTATGCTCTGTACCTTTGTCCCCATTCTACCCCCTCCCTGCTCATGTCCCTCAATGTGATCTCCATTTCTGTGATTCTGTTCCTGTTCTAGTTGTTTGCTTACTTTGTTTTTGTTTTTTGGGTTTGTTTGTTGATAGTTGTGAGTTTGTTGTCATTTTCCTGTTCATATTTTTGATCTTCTTTTTCTTACATAAGTCCCTTTAACATTTCATATAATAAGGACTTGGTGATGATGAACTCCCCTAACTTGACCTTATCTGGGAAGCACCTTTTCTTACACTATAGACAAAACTTAATTCAAAAGAGATCACTGACCACAAACTGCAAACTAAAACTATAAAATTTTTGAAGAAAATAGAACAACATTATTTTGACTCTGGGATAAGAAAAAAACTCTTAGATAAAGCACAAGAAGAACCAGCTATTGAATAACTCAATTATAAATTGGACTTCAGCAAAATTTACCTTTCTGTAAGGATTTCTAGCACTATTTTAATTATTTTCAGTCTTAACAAATGATGCTATAGGGGCCATCTTTGCTCTGTCTTTGTTCTGTGTTCACAGCCATAGCGATGAGTCAGTGAGAAAGTTTAAGTATTCCATGTACATGGTTTGGACTCTATTTTTTCCATTCTGCTTGCAAATTGACCATTTTTTCCACTGAGGTCATATTCTTTCTTACAACAGCCTACTCATGCTATCAACATTCTGCCTTGGAATATCTTTCTGCATTACTGCTTTACCTGAATTTTTAAAAATGTGGCAAAATTAGCTGAATCAGACAAATCATATTCCATGGAAAAGAAGGCCAGATCAGCAATAAAATTTTTACACATAAAAACTTATTTTATTAAAATTTTAAAACAATTTTAGCCACACTGGATCAGCAAAACTCCTTTCTAAAATTTAATTTTTCAAGGGGAAAAAGAACCTCTTTTCTCCCTCAAAGACTACTGACTAAAATTTTAATGGATCCGTTGGGAAAAAAAGTTAAGTTCCAGCCCTGGCTGGTGTGTGTCCGTGGATTGAGTGCCAACTTGCAAACCAAAAGCTCTCTGGTTTGATTCCCAGTGTAGGGCACATACCTGGGTTGTGGGCACGTCCCCAGTAGGGAGAGCACAAGAGGCAACCACACATTGATGTTTTTCTCCCTCTCTTTCCCCCTCTCTTCGCCTTTCTCTAAAAATAAATAAATAAGATCTTTTAAAAAACTTAAGGTTCTCAATCAGACATTTGTGCGACTTCACAGCATGAAATTCTAGGAAATAAAGACAGCACAGACCTTGACATTTCTCCAATGGCCCCATCTTATTTGTCTCAATGCTGAAAAGAATGCTATGTATTCATGTGAATGAATCATCATTGTGGAACTTCTGCTATTCTCTGCCCATTTTTATCTCTTCTTGTTGTTTGTAACTTTTAGTGTCTGAAAACTAGGTAATAAATAAAAAACACCCAGAGGCCCTCCTACCAGGAACCTTTTTTTGTTTTTAAACGATTGTGAAACATTGGCACTCCGGTCACCTCGCTGCTGTAACATAGCACAATCACCCACCCATGCTGCTCGGCCTGAATTGCTTCCCACCACAACACGGCTCGGCCTGCCAAGGTGCAGGAATAGGAAACTCACATTTCATCCCTCCCCTCTGTTCAGAACTCCTTTCGGATTCTTAAAAGCAAGAGACCTGCCAGAGCAGATGCCACTCCAACATCACATTTTTTGAAGCAAGTAGGCTCTATATTTAGAGAGCATTTGAGATTTGAAATCATCTCTCAAAATCATGGGTATAGCTTTTCTTCTTGAGCCCCCCCCCCCTTAACTATAGTAGGTCATTTCCGAGAGCTGCACAAAGTATGTAAGACAAAGCCAAAAAAGCATGGTGTTTGGAGGGTAAAGAGGAGATTAATGTGAAGGTAGAGCCAACCAATGAAATAAACAAGTGGAACAATCCTGCAACTTCATAGAAATCAGTATTAAATCAAGTGAATCTCTCTGAAAACCCACATTATAAGACACAATTTAGTGAAAACAAAATCAGCTGAATTTCAGGGTGGAAATTTGGTAATCTCACCTTGCCTTTTGCACATATCAAACATTGTGTTCTCTCTGGAGACTGCATTTCACTGGAACCAAACAAGGCTTTTTTCCTGAAGATATTTTATTTTTACTTGACACAGTAGCCACTGAGAAGAGCTGGTGACGGTTTGTGTATCAGTGAGCTCACTCTGATTCTTGAAGTCCCGATTTCCGATCATCTTATATATAGAAAACCCAGTTAGAGAGAAATATAGCACATGCCTCTTTATGTGGAATCAAACTACTCAGAAAAACAGAATAAGTTGACTAAGATAAGCAATGATAACATTATTTAGGATGATGACCACAAAGCACTATTAGAGGACCTAAAATTCCTCTGATCCCTGAAAACATATGTTACAAGCATTTTAATTTTAGTGTGAAGAGCTGGTTTAATATGTTCAAATTATTTGAAAATTGGCCATTTATTTATTTAGTCAACAAATATCTATTCTTGGTTCATTGAGGGGCAATGGACAAAATTACCCAAAAAGTAGAATCAAGATCAAGATCCTTATAGGAATTAACGAGATAGAACAAGACACAAAAGGAACTTGGCCCATGAGCCTGACTGAAGCAGGTTGTAGACCTGGTTGCATCTTTTCTTAGCATAATCATCTTCAAACATGGGGCATGATTTCCTACCGCAACTGGTCATCTCGTTCCATCCATCTTGAACGACTTCCTGACCATCAACACCTAATAAAATCCAAACCTTCCTTTAACACGCACTTCATGATAGAAGATTCTCGTTTTATATTTGTTAAATTGAGGGCATAAGAACATGAAAGATTTTTCATAACACATTTTTCAGTTAAGAAGATTCAAGAAACCATCAATGTAAAATCAGGATTTTTCACACTCTTACATTTCAAGAGATAGCATCTGTGGCTCAGTGAATAAAGTACAGAGATTTTCTTTCAAATGGCTTCATCAGCTAGAGTGACCTTTAAAGCTCATTTATCAAGTAGAATGACAATTCAAAGTCATGACCAGATTGGCAAACAAAGTCATGCACTATATCTAGAATTTAATCAGATGTCTTCATATCTCTGCGTGTTATGTATTCGTAAAATACAGCAAGTATATGAGATGAATACATAAGAACTATGGCAGTTTTAAAACAAAGTCACCTATCTGTTGACACACTGCCATAGAAAGAAGGGGTCTGGATCCCCTCTTCTTGAATATGGGTGGGGCTGGAGACTCTCCAGCCAATCAAGTGGCAGTGAACTTTCCATGACTTCCAAGTTTAGATCACAAGAGGCCACACAGCTTCCACCTTGCCTGTAGGAACAGTTGGCTCTTAGTGCCCTAGGAATCTATGTCAGTCTGACTGCTCTGAAGTCACATTGCCAGAGGCAACACGGAGGCACGCCAGATGACAGTCCCCCTGCCCTACAACCAGCCTCCCAGCCATTCCCCTAAAACACGAAACAGGGCAGGGAAACCGCCCATAGGCCATTTATCCTGTTTCACAGTTTTGTGGGTCAGGAATGCTGCAGGGGTCACTTGGATGACCCTTCTGCTCCCTGTGTTTGTTGAGGTCACTTGGTGGAACAGAAGAATGAGCCAACCGATTCCTGCCCGAATTCATAACCCACAAAATGGTGAGACATAATTTTTTAAAAATTTCAGATACTGAGTTTCGAGGGTAGTTTGTTATGTAGCAATGTGTAGCTGGAACAAGACTCCTCTGCCAGCACTCCCTGAAAGAAAGGAGAAAAAAAGATGAGAATAATTTATGTGGCTGCTGAATGGGGGTCTCATCTTCTCTAAGTATAAGAATTAGGCAATGTATATCCTACACACAGGAATATGGGCACTGAAAGCCACCAGACCACCCTATTGGGGGGGTCATAATATAGGTCAAAACATGTCCCATCCGTGTCATTAACAAGAACCCAGCTGGTGTTCTCACTGAAGTCCTCCACTCTAAAAAATCTCAACGGGCAAAGATGTCCTTCAAAACTGCTTACAAAGTCATAATTAGTTCCATATGGTTAAGCATCTTTTAATTCTGTAACAATTTAGAATTAAATAGGGAAATGTAAATAATCAAAATCATAGTACTAATATTTGTTTAATGAATATTTCCATTTTTAATATTTTATGTACTTATGTACATAAGAACTTGGCTAATTAAAGTGAGAGATCAGCCTCATAATTCCAATTCAAAATGTATAATTTATCAATTAATTTACACTTGTGATTTCAAAATAAAATCTATACAGTATGAGTACATTTAAGAGAATTCAAGTTTTTCCAATATTGTATTTTATTTTTTTTAGTCACATAGTTGATGTGACAAATGAATTTAAATAAATGTATACTATTTGAAGACATATCACTAAGTTTTCTAAAAGGGACAGACATTATTTAAAGCCAATGTATTTTCTAATTTAAACTCCTTACACAATAGTTTCCTCTTGCCATAAATTTGTTAAGAGCTCTTCTTATTCTTTCTTTCTTGGCGGTTTAACTGAGCTATCTAAGTAGTATGACCAAGGGCAAGAAGAAAAGGAACAAAGGTGAAGAAAAATTTGTTAATTATTAACAATACAGACAAGCTCAGCAGTTTCTATACAAAAGAAAAGTCTACCTTGAAAACCACCCATCACCTGTCAGTGCTGAGCTGCTCATGGTGCTGTCTCTGCCACTCTGCTGCATCCATATAAGTGACCGAGCACATTAAATGAGGGACACTGCAAACACTCTGGAAGATGATGACCTGAAATGGAAAAGGGACCTGTTAACCTATTACCAGATCTTTCCCTTTTAAATAAAAATAGCAATGTAAATCCTTGGTCCTAGAATACAGAGGTCCTTTCCCTTGCACCTCCAGAGATAAAGAAAGGAAGAAATGAAATACATATGGAAGAATAAGAATAAGGAAATAAAGTCGTTCTTCAAATCTTCAGGTCTTGCTATTGAGCCTAGCCTACCCTTCTCACCTATTTCTAGAAATGTGCACATAGAGCCTTGTGGGCAACAGCTTAACCTCTGGTATTAATCTAACCTGTGCCTCTTTCTTCCTCTTATCTTTTATATGTTCTGCAACCTATTTTCTGCTATAGTTCAGCTCTCAACGGTTAGCTCAGGCAACATTGTTCCAATGATACACTTGGATACCCTTCTGTTCTCTTTGGCTTAGAAAGCCAGAGACATCCACACTCAAGTTTCACTTCTACAAGTTCAGACTCACATTGCTTAGACAACCAAGCTCAACCTTCCCCTCACCCAGCAGGGCAATAGTTACCCTACCTCACCAGCCTTCTTTCTCTGTGTGTAGCTTAAATATTAATTTATTTAGAAATCCTTTGACCTAATAGCAACATTATCAGTGTGGTGGACTACAACTGTCTGGCCAGGTTTCTTTCCTTCTCTTAGGGAATCCCCCGGTCGCCACTGGGTGCCCACAGCAGGATTAGACATCTTCTTAGCCCACTTCATTACTTTGGCCCAGTCGACTGGACCAAAGCAGCACCTCACCTCCACTTGTGCTAATTAAATCATTCTCCAGCTTACTTTCTAACCAGAACTGAGAAAAAAGTAATAATCCTCCTTGTTATGGGTTGAATTGTGGAGCCTCTGGGACAAGTGTACCAACATTTGCATCATGGGGGTGCTAGAAGGAGAAGAAAGAGAGCAAGAAATTAAAAACCTGTTTTTAAAAATGACAGAAAACTTCCCTGGCTTGGTGGAGGAAATAGGCATACAAATCCAAAAACCACAGAGAGTCCCAAACCAGATGAACCCAAACAGGCCCACTCCAAGACACATCATAATTAAAATGCAAAAGTTTAAAGATAAAGAGAGAATCCTAAAAGCAGCCAGAGAAAAGCAGTCAGTTATCTACAGGGAGCTCCCATAAGAATTTCAGATGATTTCTCAAGAGAAACTTTTCAGGCCAGAAGGGATTGGCAAGAAATATTAAAAGTAATGAAAAGCAAGGGCCTACAACCAAGATTACTCTGCCTAGCAAAGCTATCATTTAGTAGAGTTTAGGGACATATGAACAGCTTCCCAGACAAGAAAAAGCTAAAGGAGTTCATTACCACCAAACCAGTATCACCTGAAATGTTAAAGGGTCTTCTGTAAGAAGGAGGAGGAGGAGGAGAAGAAGAAAGTAAAAAATATGGACAATAAAATGGCAATAAATACATATCTATCAACAATTGAATCTAAAAACCAGAATAAACAAGCAGAGCAGAAAGAAAAGAGTATGTTATCTAATTTTCTCAAATTTGTGAATTTTCTAGTTTTCTTATGTTATTGATTTCTAGTTTTATTCCATTATGGTCAGAAAAGATACTTTAAATGATTTCAAACTTAAAAAATTTATTGAGACTTGTTTCACATTCCACCATATTGTCTATCCTGGAGAACGTTTATCTGCACTTAAACGCTGTGTGCTGCTGGTTTGCAGCGGAGTGCTCTGTATGTCACTCTTAGGTCTAGCTGGTTGACAGTATTATTCAAGTTTTCAATTCCCCACTGGCCTTCTGTTTAGTAGTCTATCCACTATAGGATAATGGATAGTCCACTATATGTATAGACTACATATCCCCTGTATGCAGAGTATACAATTATCCAACTATTATTGTAGAATGGTCCATTTCTCCCCTTAATTCTCTCAGTGTTTGCTTCATATATCTTGGGGCTCTGTTGTCAGGTGTATGTAAGTTTGTAATCGCTCTATCTGCTTACTAATGAAGCCTCCCCGTAGCTATTCAGAAACTTAAAGGGACCACACCTTTTTCCAGATGCCTGGACGATCTAATAATAGATTGGGTAGTCTTATGTTTTACAGTTTAAATTAACATAATATTTGGAATGTATACAGTAGCTGCTATAACGCAAGGTCTAGAAGCTTTTTAGAGTGAATTAATTTATGTAAAGGAATATAGAATTTTTTTAAACAGGAAAAAGAATGATTAAGACAGTGAAATAGATTTCTAATCAAATTCGAAATGAAACTCAATTCTAGAAACCCCTGAGAACTTCTTCCTTTTTGAGCATGTTACCATATGCAATATATACACACACAAAAGGTTCTTTGTAAAAGGCACCACTTGCAGTAAATGAATTTTATCTATATAAGTGCTTGTCACAATGCTCCTAGTAGTTTATAATCCAAAACGTGAATGTTCTGTAAGGTATCGTAAAGTACATCTCCTACTTCTCTATCACGAGAAGTCATTTTATCTACTTCCGGGCAGCAGATAAAAACAACTGTGCTCCGCTCCATTGCTGCTTCTTTACTGTGTCCTCCTGTGGAATGGATCCCGTGCCCAGATGTGAAAGCTGCTGTTTCCCTAAAACTGTAAGGAACGTGGAAGATTAACTCCCTGTGCTTTTGAGGCCTGTCAGACAAGTTCAATAGGCAAGTAAAGAAGCCTGAATGAGTCAGAGAATTTTTAAATAATAAGACAAAGTTAAACAGTATAAAACAGCTTTTGAAAAAGCAAATAAAAAAAATAAATGTCCTGTCTAATGTTTAAGTATGGACTATATGCTGGTGCTGCAAATAGGTGGAAATAATCCCCAGGTGCACAGAGGGAATGGATGAGCCATAAATATTCACTGGCTAGACTTGCTTTTACTTACTGCACCTGCTCAGCCCATAACTCCTCCATTTGGAAATGCACTGTTCTCTCCTGGGAACAGTGAGGGAATGAAGCCAGATATAGTGAGTAGCCTAATTCTTCCCTTGTATTTTACCATCTCTCTCAACACACACACACACACACACACACACATACTGTCTGTCTCTCACCATTTCTAATTTGCCCTCGTCGCAGTGATTAATTTCTCGAGAAATGGAGCAGGGGGTGGGGGCTGGGACGTTCATTACCAGACTTGGGGCTGGGCAGGGAAGTGGGGGTGGGTCAGTCTGGCAAAGGAACAAGTGGGTTGATCCGAGGAGGACGCAGGTGGCCTGGATCCTCCGGGGCTCTGCTGAGCTGTGGCTGACCTGCCAGAAAGCAGATAGATGCAGAGAGCGCCAGCTGAGACAGTCTGCAGGGGGAGGGGAAAGGCGGGGGCTGGCCAAGCCTGTGTAGGCAACAAGGACATTTATATGCCACTTTACAGCTCATGAATGATTATCGTCTTCACTACACCATTATGTTTAAGCAAATGAATTACCTAGGAGGTGGATATTATTATTCCCAGGTAACATACTTATCCCCATTTATTTTCATAAATGAAGAAATGGAGGCTTGACGTGGATCACGGTTTTCATAAGGCGAGAGCTGTAACTCAAACCTACATCACAAGGTGCCTCTTCAGATTGTGTTATTTAGAATATTAGCACCAAACGGACCTGCCTAGTTGGCTGTGGGTGAGGACACAATGTTGCAATGCAAGTTTCCCAAGAAGGCTGGAACTGAGTTTGTGATGCAAGGGGATCGTAAGTAGTCTGGCTGGGCTTGTAAACTGTTTTCAAGAATTTTTAACTTATCCTGAAGAAAATGGGAAGACGTCGTTCCAAGTTCCTGTTTTAAAATGAGGATCAGCATACCATAGCTCACAGGCCACATCAAGTCCACTGCCTATTTTGTAACTAGTTGAATCACATCTACACCTATTTATTTACATATTGTCCATGGCCGAGTCTACGCTGTAACAGTAGATATGAATAGTTGCAAAAGAAACCATATGGCTCACAACAGCTAAAGTAATTACTACCTGGCCCTTTTCAGAAAACATTGGCCAACCTCTCTTTTAGAAAGATCGCTCTGGCTATTGATTAGAGGGAACCAAGATGAGAGGCACTAGGCCCAACCAGGAGGCTGCCTCAAAAGTCTTAGTAAGAGATGCCAAGAGTCGAAAGTTAGTTTGGGGCAATGGCAATGAGGGGAAGTGCACAGGTTTAAAATGCTGAGGTGAAGACTTGAAAAGATTTGGAGATTGGATAGGTGAGGCGAGGAGGTAAAAAGATAAGAATGATGCCAATGACAGTATTAGATTTTTTTTTTTTAGTGGTAATTGAAGATACAGGATTAGATGCTTCACTTCAGGTGAGAAAGAAGAGTGAGAGAAGAGGCCCCAAGAAAGGCCCTTTTAAAATGTAGATGGTAGCCCTGTCTGCTGTGGCTCAGCGGGTTAGGTATCACATTGCAAACCAAAAGGTTGCTGGTTCAATTCCCAGTCAGGGCACATGCCTGGGTTGCAGGCCAGATCCCCTGTGGGGGAGTGAGAGGCAACTGATCCCTGTTTCTCTCACACATTAATGTTTCTCTCCCTCTCTTTCTCCCTCCCTTCCCTTCTCTCTAAAAATAAATTTAAAAATAAAAACATAGATAGATAAAGGCTGGGCAGGAAGAAGTACTCAGAGAAGACATGGAAGAAGTTCTGGCTAGGTGAGAGGACCACCAAAGGGCAGTTGTCAAAGACACCACTGGACAGAGGTGAGGACTCAAAACTTGCCATTGGATTTGTGAAGAAGGAGCAGCTTCTGTTTCAAGATGAGATACATCGACTCCGGTGGGTTGAGGGCTGACAGGTGAGGAAGTGTGCAGAGGAGTAGACACAGCATTTCCAAAATGCTTGATTCTGGAAAGGGAGAGAGCAAGGCAGCTGAAGGAAGACCTGGGATTGAGTGATAGTTTCGTTTTTTTATTCTTTGTTGTTGTTGTTGTTGTTTTAAATAAAGTAACTCTGTGATCAAGCTTAAATAATGAGGAGGAGGAACCTAAAGGGAGAAGCCAAAGATGCAGGTGCCAGTGAGGCTAACCAGTGGAGGATGGCGGCCGAGGGGGCAGGAGGGGAAAATCTAGAGCAAGGGGAAAACAGGCTCATCTGTCGAGAGCCATAGAATCAGATAATGGAAAAGGGAAAGGGAAAGGGAACTTTCCCTTTCTGGACTTCTGGATATTATTGATCCCAGGGCTGACCACCATTGCTCCCTGAAACAGACTCTCCTCTGAGCTATGTGGAACTTTCTGGAACTTTGCCAGAATTGCCAGGCAAAACTAAATGTCTAGCTGGAGATCTGTGCATGGTGTGACTTTCTCCACCACTGTGAAGGGTTTGAATGGAAAACTAAACACAAAATTGTAGGAGTAGAAGTTACAACAACTAAGAAGTCCAGCTGAGAGAAGTGCTATCTCAGGACATCTATTCTACTTCTGTGAGTATTCTAGCTTTTAGCCTTGAATCAGATTAGCTTTCCTAAAGACTACACATGTGGACCACGGAGACTTAGCTGCTCTTAGAAGGGTCTTCACTGAGTTTCAGTTAATTTTTCTGGCTTTTCCAAGCGACCCAGACAGGGCCTCACAGGGAGATGTTCTGGGTTGTGACTCACAGGGAAGATTTCTTGATGTCTGGAGCCCTTAGCATCCGGCAGATTAAGGAGGAGGATGTCCTCGAATTCCTCACAGCAAGAACTCACTTAGGTGGCACCAAATGTCCAAATGGAACAGCACATCTGCAAAAGGAAAAGTGACAGCTTCTACATCATAAATCTGAAGAGAACCTGGGAGAAGCTTCCACTGGCAGCTCATGCCCTTATTGCCCATTAAAAACCAGAGGTGTCAGTGTCGTGTCCTCCAGGAATTCTGGCCCGTGGGTTGTGCTCGAGTTTGCTGCTGCCACTGGAGTCACTCCTGTTGCTGACTGCTTCTGTCCTGGAACCTTCACTAAGCAGATTGAGGCAGCCTCCCAGGAGCTGAGACTTCTGGATATTATTGATCCCAGGGCTGACCACCATTGCTCCCTAAAACAGACTCTCCTCTGAGCTATGTGGACTCACTCAGTGCATCTGATGTGGTGGGTGCTGGTCAGGGAAGTTCCACGTGTGCGTGGCACCATCTCCCTTGAACACCCTTGGGAGGTCATGCCTGATCTCGACTTCTACAGAGATCTGGAAGAGACTGAAATGAAGAGCAGGCCGCTGCTAAAAAGGCTGTGACCAAGGGGAAATTTCAGGGTCAATGAACAGCTCCAGCTCCTGAATTCCTGGCTCCTCGGCCTGAGGTCACAGGCTCCTGTGCAGGTGTGCAGGCTCCCTCCACGCCTACACATACAGTGGTTTCCTCCTGGAGCCTGCAGCGCTCAGCTGCCATGAAGACGGATCTACAGCCCCCACTGCGCAGGCCACTGAGTGGGTAGCAACAACTACTGAGGGGTCCTAGCTGTTCGTCTACAAGCTTTTAAACAGAAAATGCAAATAAGGTGGATGGAAAATAAAGTTTCTAAATTTTTTTTTCTGATTTCTAGTCTACGTATTTAAGTAAGTCTGATGATGTCTAGAGCAGAGGTCCCCAACCTTTTTGGCACCAGGGACAGGTTTTGTGGAAGACAATTTTTCCACGGACTGATGGAGGGGGGCCGAAGGTGGAGCTCAGGTGGTTATGTTAGCAAAACTTGGGTGCTCACCTCCTGCCGTGCAGCCCATTTCCTAAGAGGCCACAGGCAGGTACTGGTGCATGACCCAGGAGTCGGGGACCCCTGGTCTAGAGGATTTATAGGGGAGGCTCTAGGAGTATCTTTACATGCAAGTGAGAGGAGCCAGATTGGAAACACATCTTAAGGGACAAGAGAATCAGTGTAGTGACATCTTCAATATTGACACAAGGAAAGTTCACTGACTAAACAACTATGTTCACCAAATTCTCTGTGAGGCAATGAGCACAAAGTATCAGTATTTTTGATACCAACAGTTAAAATTTGAGTGCTTGCTTGTTAGGAGTCAAACATTGTTCCTGGACCTTGACCTACATTGTCTTATTTAATACAGCCAACTCTGAATAGGTGTTGCTATCATTCCTCTTTAAAAGACAGAGGTTTGAAATGCTAGGTGACTTTCCTGAGGTTACACACATGGTTGTAAGTGGCACCAAGGTTCACATTGGTGAAGCCACTACTATCCTAGACACCTTTCTGATGATGAGAGTATCATCAGCCCCCAAAGGCAGGTGTACATGAAACTTCTGAAAATTTCTACAACTCAGATTAATCTCTATTTTAATTCTCATCCTGAAACTGCTATGAGTAGTTAACCTGGGTCCTTTCAAGGCTTTACCACTCCCATTCCACTCAGAGTTACCAGCAATGTTTGGGGCTTATGTGGCATCCAGGCGTTGGGTACGCCCCGGACCCTAGCAATCAGCCCACACTGGGTACTACTAAGATAATCATTGTCCCACTCAGTGTGGTTCCGGGACCATGGCCCAACACTTGTCAAGTTCAATAGATGGGCTTCCTTTGCCCTCACAGTTTTAAATGCAGGAACAGATCGCCTTTGGGCAGGCCACGCACTCGAGTTTTGCACCGACCCTACTCGTCTCCCAGTTCTGCCTCCCCAAACTTCACATCCACGTTCCCCACTGAGAACCTGGCAAACTGGGTGTGTGACCCTGGTTAGAGAACACACACAGCCTTGGTCTCCGTGGTCTTGCTAGCCTTGGTCCCTTCTGCTTTGGGGACCCAGGATCCTCAGAGGTCTTGAGGCCTCCCTGGTGGCACCCCCAGGAAGCAGGGCATGAGTTGTGCCATCTCTTTCTCTGCAGCTTTGGGCCTTGGGCAATACTTCTCATCTTGTGAAATCCTTTACCCACCGTGCTTATTAAGGTCACTTTCCCTGGGCCCACAAATTTTCTCCTCCCTCCATGGCTTGGGACTTGGAAAATAAAAACCAGGATTTCCAAATTTATTCTTCTCCTTCCTTTTGGAGGTAAAAAGGGCCAGAACTATGAGGTGTTTCAACAAAGAAAATACAGGGAGGGGAAAATAGAATAACACAAAATAACACCAAAATAGTGTCTTGCGCCTTCAATGTCTTTAGAAGAGAAATGCCACTTAACTGTGAACAAAGAATAGAATAAAGGTCCTCGGAGGATTTGGGTGTAAGCTCCACTAGCTTACCATCTGGCACCAGGCCAGCAACCTCACAGAAGGACAGAACATGCAAAATACAGCTCAGTGTGTGTGCATTTAATACCCAAAAAGTTAGCAGCTGAGAAATCTGCGCTTATCCGGCATCCTCACGTGAGAGCGATTACACAAATGTGTTTTCAGCACATGTTTGGCAGCACCCCGACGGCTGCCCGTTTGCCTGGTGAAACAAACGCCTTCTGGAGGCTTGAGGTCACGGAGCGCCGACACCATTTTATTCGTTGTTCCATTTCTAGTCTGTGCCGTGTCCACCCCCTCAGGGCTCTCCGAAGTAGAGTCATTTTCTTGTTAAATTACAGGTCAATTTTCTATGTCCTCTCTGCTTTTCTCTTTCTCCCCAGGGGGCAGCTGGAAAAAAAAAAAGAATATTAAAAACGATGAAGGACCAAATCTAGGAAGAATGTAATAGGGCATTTGTGAGTTTTGTCTATTTTTATACGTGTGGCTCTGCAGGGAGGAGCCTCGGGAGTCTGTCTATTATCAAGTCCTTTATACGAGATGTGTTCTCCTGAAAAAGAGTACTAATTGCTATTTTTCCGGCAATCTGGCACTCTCTAAAAGCCCAGATTAGTTTTCACTTTAAGACAGTGTTGCTTGTACTAAGTTGTACATGAAAATACATTCCAGGCCTGTGGCCCCCTGAGCGGGCTGGGTGTTGACGTTGGGGAACTTAGGAGGTATGGCAGATAAAAGGTGGGCAGTGAGACGGTGAGGGTCTAAGAGGGCAGGCAGAGTTCACTATCCTGGAAGTACCGTGTTAGGGGCCAGGGAGGATATAGGAGGATTGAACATAGAGAAGAGAGGCCATGGGCAGCAAACGGTGTGTGATATGGGAGTCAGGGCCCACACCCTGTGCAATGGAGGCCTAGACGTTGGTCGTGGGGTTGAGGGGCCTGGGCAATGGTGAGAGCTACTGGCAGCTGGATCTCACAACCGCTCCAGGCAAATCTTTGCTCTGTGTGCTGAGAGGGGGGAACAAAACGTCAGGGGAGTTAAGTGAATTGCCTGGTCATGCATTTAAGAAAGTGACTTAGCCCTGGCCGGGTGGCTCGGTTGTTGAAGTGTGTCCTGTATACTAAATACGCTGTGGTTTCCATCCCCAGTCGGGCGTGTTCAGGAGGCAGCCATTGATGTTTCTTTCACATCAACGTTTCTCCCCCTCTCTCTCTCTCTCTCTCTCTCTCTCTCTCTCTCTCTCTCTCTCTCTCATCTATAAACATGTCCTTAGGTGAGGATTAAAAAAGAAAAAAGAAAAAGTGACTTAGACCAGACATGACTCAAGTCCATTCAAGTGTACTCGAAAGCCTGAAACATTTTCCAACTTCACCAAGACTGACAGGGTACAGAACTGAGCATCCTCTCAACGCAGCACGCAGCATCCTGCACAGGCCAGTTGCAGAGCTTGCAGTACTTCTCAAAACATGGTCTGTGAACCCCTTCAGTAAGAGTCACTCTAGCAGCTTGCAAAAAATAATATTAACCTCTGAGACTCTTTTGCAGATAATCTGGTTGAGAAGATCTGGAGCAGAGTTCAAGTATTTTGATTTTTCTTGGACCTCCTGATCCAGGATGGCCAATGACAGTGCTGCATTATCCCGGCCACTGCAGCTGAACTGTGGTTGCACATGATACCTAGGCAGGGCTAACAGGTGCCTTCCCTAGGGTTGAAATGTGTACCCTTGAAGAACACAATATCCTTTCCACGGATATGGCTAAGCTTTGAGGTTGGGAGCTGGGTTGGCTGGGGTTCATCTTGTCCACCACATAGAAGGAACTTCCCTAAAGGAGGCTACCAGTAAGAAATAAGCTTTTGAGCCCTTGGGTACACTTATATCTGAAATCTTCCTTGGATCTCTTCATTCTTTGAGCCTATACTCCTTTAAAAATTTTTTCTCTTAATCTAGTTTCAGTTGGGTATCTGCCAACTTGCAACTAGGTGGCCTAGCCAGAGTTTGTGTGAAGCAGACCAGAGGTTTCTATGAGCACAGTCTGCGAGACCAGTGTGATGGGACTTCTAACTCCCCAAGGTCACCCTTGGGCCTCAGAGCAGAGGGTATTCGGGGACATCCAAACTTTTGGTGTCTCTGGACCACACTGGGAGAAGAAAAGTTGTCTTGGGCCACACATTAAATACACAAACACTACCAAAAACTGATGAGCAAAAAAAAGGTTTTACATAAATTTACGATTTTGTGTTGGGCTGCATTCACAGCCATGCTGGGCCGCATACGGTCCACGGGTCGCAGGTCAGACACCCACTTTTCTTGTACTTTTCGATTCTCAAACTTGCCCTAGCTGACGCTTCCATGACTTTAATTACCGTGATAATTCAATAATCAATCCGTCAACATGTATCTTTTGTGGTTTTGATTCTTTGGTTGTGATTTTAATGTCTGCTGGACTTTTCTACTTGGGGGTCCCCAGGCACTTCAAATGGAATAGGTACAGACATGCATTAATGATATTTCCCCTTCAGATATAATTAACCTATTTTCTCCTTAACTCTGTGAAAGCCTCTGCCATTCTCCCAGTTCCCAGGCTAGGGGGCTGGGCCTTCTCCTTATCACCTCCCTTTCCATCGCCAACCCTACTCTCTATCGACACATCAAGTTGGTTATGCCATCTAAACCCCAAGTATATACAGCTAAATACCAAATATAGCTTATAAAGATTCTCATAATTTGTCCATTGCTTACCTACATTGTTCCATCTTTGTCCCTTCTCCTTTTGGATGTGATGTGCCAGCCATATTAAACTTTTTCAGTGCCTTGAAGCCCTGTCCCTTAGGCTTCTTTGCTTCTGGACCTTCCTGTAAGTTGATCAAGTGGTCTGCAACTGCCCTCTCTCACATCGCTCTCCACCCAGCAAACTATTCATTCTCTAAGACTCAACTGAGCCGTCAATTTTAGAAAGATGTGCTTGTTATCCCAAGTATGGCTGAGGTTCCAGTATTATAAGTTCTCTCAGTATCCCCAATAAATCCCTATTGTGGCAATATTTAGTATATTTAGTTTGCTATTCAATTTATTGAGAGAGAAATGTATGTAAGGGGAGAAAATACTATATTTATGATGGAAAATTAAATCCTTTCTTCTCAAAATAATTTTTAAGCCTAACTCAATGCAATCATCCACAGTGAGGTTTCATAATTGATAAAATTATTCTAAAATTCATTTAGAAGACTAACTGGGCAAAAATAGCTTAAAATTTCAACTATAAGAAAGAAATAAGAGATTAGCCTTATCCAATATTTAAAAGTGTTAAGCTATAAATGCTAGAATAATGCATAGAATTCTTCTATGGCTTTCCAGGACATTTAGAATAAAACTCCATAACAAGGACCTACCTGAGTTGCATTTACTTGATGCAACATAATTTTCATCTAGAATCCTACCTAAAAGGCAGTTTGGAAAGTTCAGTGTTGGCTTTCCAGGCTCCGCTGAAAGTGAAGGCGAATTGGGGGGAAGGAGGAAAGATGAGGAGTACCAGTCAGCCGTCTCCACCACGACACGTGTCAGGGTTTGCAATGATCTTTATTGACTTCTTTGTAACGTTCTCTTGGGAGGGGCATCTCCTTCCCACACCTCTGCCGTTCACAAGCATAAGCTTAACAAAAACCGGAATTAGGTCTATTTTGTTTATCAGTATAGCCATAGTGCCAAACACTCAATAAATGTGTGTTAGATTACAATTTAAATGAAAGAGTCCTCACCGCGCTTTAAACTCTTAGACCCTTCTCTTAAGGCAGTGACCCGTTTTGGAGAACACGTTTGAAGAGAAACGGTAACACGTTGGACTGGGTTACAGAAGATGGCACTGACGATGAGGAGCTATCGGTACTAAGGCACATAAGGAATGAAGTGGCAAGCATTTTCACTGAAAAGAAAAACTCGAGGAAAATGGGAGTTCTGACATCAAAAATGTGAAATTCGGTCACATGGAAGAAGGCATGGACTGATTTTGTTGCTTCGGAGAGCAGTAGAACAAAAGCCAACACAGAGACGTGGTAGGGAATCAGAATTCACGAATCGGGAAGAACTGCCGCCTCACCCAGTCACCAGCAGGTGGTGTCCTCCCACGGGAAATGACTCCCAGAGCACCAGCCGGGCAGTGGTGGACGTTCAGGCCTCCAGGATTTTAGGCTAAACTAGAAGTAGACATGTTCTCCCAAATTCTTGTTGAAATAACCATATATGCAAATGTGAACGTTCCATTGATTTAGGACTAAAACGAGTTATTCATGCCCTTTAGACCATGGCAAAACCTTCAAAGAACTTCCAGGCCATAGCGCAGCTGGAAGGCAGATTTAGAAATACAGCAGGCTCTGTGTCATTACAGCTTCCCTTCACCCCGAGCAGGGTTACCGTCTGACATTCCCCACGGCTCTCACGTAGTATTAGCCACGCATCTTCAATTACACGCATTTGCCAGTTACCCGCACACTGTCTTAGCAGGCGGCTGATAGTCTCCTCACCTTAAACGCAAGCAGAGACACAGACAATCGAAGTAATTTTCACAGGGTCAACAAAGATTAGATATAGACTGTGGAAGCTGAGCACATTTTTAATTCCCCTGAATCCCCAGGGCCCCGCCTCACCCCACCCCCACTGCTCCGCAGGAGGCCTGGGCAGAAGGTCTCAGTCGAACCTGACGGGTGTCTCAAGTTCTACGTTTCTGTCCACGGTTTTGAACAGGCAGAGCAGTAATTGTATTTTTTAAATGTTTTTCAAACAAACTCAGAACCAGAAGCACAAGTTTTTGATAGGGCGTTCATTTAAAGTACAATGGCTGAATTCTAATTACTCTGTCCTTATAAGATTGTGGAAACATAGCACTGTGCTAGGAAGTTTCTAATAAATCCGCGTAAATGTGGTTTGTTGGTGGAGAAGACATTTCTGTCGATTCCTCCCATGGAGTGCTTCACCCGTCAAGGGGCAGAACAGGGAACGTTTAACAGAAGGACACTCGTGTGAAAGGACACTCACTTTGTAGCTATATGTGCACTCCCATCTGCGCACTCGTGAATTATTCAACCAACATGAAACAGCACTGTTTGGGAGTGGGCTTTTTTTAAATAGTAAAATTCAAATGAGCTCAGTTCCCTAAAATAACTAAAAAAAGGAAACTGCATCAGCACCTCCAGCTCAGGCAAAGCTGGCCAAAGGCAAGATTTATCATCAACATTTCTGCAGAGTTTTTTTTTTTTTTTTTTTTATCTGAAGGAAGTTGGTTTTCAAAGAAAAAAAGGCATTTTGCTTTAAGAAAGGGAAGTCAGGGGCCTGTCCTCAGGTGTTGGCTGGAACAAATAGTAAATCACGATGGCAGCACTGAGCTTCCTAATGCAGGCGGTGGGGTGGGCGGCAGGGTCCGGGACTGCAGCCAATCTAGGACACAGTCTAGAGGTCATGCTAGAGTTTGGTTGAATCTCTAACGCAGGGTTTGGATGGGGTGGTGCTGGGCCTGCGTCCCTGCTGGACGGACCCCTTTGGTTACTGATCTCCTACCACGCTGAGAACAAGGTAGTTACGTTGTCCCTCATTTCTCCATTCACACTACTGGTAACCCTGTGGGCCTCGCACGACCCCAAACCGTCAGCCCCCTCACTGGATCTTTGCTGCCCCGTCTGTGTCCTGCCCTCTCCCTGCCTCTGCCTGTCTCTGAGGTCGCCTATCGCTATTCGTCATGGAGGCCGGGGTTTTCTCTGGGTGTTCCGGAGGAAGGGACTTCAGGCCTGAACTCTCTGTGTTACACCCCTCTCTTTGTTACTCCCTTTCCCTGTTTCTCCATCTTTCCCTCTGTGTCTACATCTCCCCAATTCTTCCTTCTGTTTTCTTTCAATTTTATTTTATTGCCATAAGAACACTTACCAGATTTACCCTCTTAACAAATTTTTGCACGTACAATACCGTATGGTTAATCATGGATACAATGTTGTACAGCTGATCTCTAGAACTTAGTGCATATACTTCGTGATTAACTGAAACTTTAAGCTCATCCGTTAGCCATTTCCATTCCCGTCTCCTCCTACCCCAGCCCCTGGGCCTCTGTCACAGCCTCTGTGCCTTGCCTGAGGCCAGGCCTTTCCTCTTTATTCCAGGGAAGGAGCTAAGGCCTCAGCTCGGTACACTCCCCACTCTGTCTTCGAGGTTTCCCCTCTTTCTCTCTGTCTGAATCTCCTCTCCCATCCTCCTCTCTGTTTGCACACACTTCCTGAACACGTTGTCTCTATTAATCTCTCCCCGAGTGTCTCTTTCTTAATTTTATATCCCTTCCTTCTCTCTGCTCACTTTCTACCGCCCCTTTCATTGTTTTACACGTTCTTTCTACCCTCCCACTCGCCCCTCTTCCAAGGCCCCTTTTCTCTTCACCGTTCTCTCTCCCTCCACCGGATTTATCACGCACTCACTCCATGCCAAGTCTTCAGTCCCTCCATTCCTCTGCAGCTGGACTCTCTGAGTCCCACCCCTTGTTTCTTTCATTAGTCCCATTGTCTTGTTCCCTTCCTAAACCCGAGGACTCTGAGCCCTCCCCCAACCCCTGTATGTTGTTATGTCCTCCCACGTATTGATATTCACCCTGGTGCTCCATCTACCTGTTTTTGGCCATTATCCAACCCTACCTTGACTTTTCCCCTCGTGAGCCCCCAGCTGGGCCTGGCCCGCAACCCAGGCATGTGCCCTGACTGGGAATTGAACCAGCGACCCTTTGGTTCACAGCCTTGGCTCAATCCACTTAGCTACACCAGCCAAGGCTGAAAAATATATTCTTAAATGTTATATTCTTTATCATGAAATCTGTTTTTGTTATCAAAGCTAGGAAAATTTTCTACCATGGAAAAGGCATTTGGTTTTTAGGACTTAACAAAGGCCTTTGAATGCTTTTGTTTCTGTGTGAATGCATGACACAGAAGTTTCTTAAAATAATCCCTAAGCTTACTACACCAGATGGACAGAGCTATGGCTCTGTCTCTTCTCTGTTCTATTTTAGTTATTTTTAAAAATGCCGAGACTCACTGAACCTTGCTCATTGATCCACACTCCCCTTTCCACTCCCTCTAATGTTTTGGGTCCCAGCATGTCACATTCTTCTTGTGCCTTTCAGCCCCAGAGGCTGTGCAGGAGGCATGGACTTTCCCCAGCTCCACGGGATGCTCAGGTGTGGGTGATGAATTCACATACGAGGGTGGTGAATTCATGAAGGGCCTGGGCTTCAGCCTCCCCTTCATCACATGTGATTAGCTCGATCACCCAGAACTGCTGTGAGGATTTAGGTGATCCTCGTGAGGACATGGGGTGACGCAGGTGCAAGGTCACCTCATACCCACACTAGTTCAGACACAGACTCACCCACTTCTCTAGCAGCTGCAACCAATAAGATATCTAATATTCCATTTTTAAAGAAGAAAAACAGACATTGTAAAAATGTATTCAAACCCGGAATGCACTTTTCAACATTCATATCTTTATCCTGAAATAATTCTTCTTGGAGGAAAAGAAGTGATAGATTTGTTCCTCACGGATGTTTAACTCTTCCAACTATGCTAATGACTCCAGAGAGAGGCACGCATCGAGCAGAAACAAGGAAGAGAAAAGCCAGTTCCGGATCTCCCCCTCCGCACGGGGAGCACCACCCAAGAGCAACTGCCACGGTGCCTGCCAATCGTGCCTCTCTCCTCAAAAATCATTTTCAAATTTTTTGGTGTTGAGAGTACATATTTCATAGGGTGAAACCTTTCTGGAATAATCCCAATTAAAAAGTCAGAAATATATATATACAGGGTCTGTCACGAATAAGGCCATTTTTTATTACAAAATCTTTTATTACAAAATCATACACATGTAATTCTGTAACATAACATTATCACAATCAAGCACACCATATGACATTTTAGGTGAAATGTTCAAATTAAAACTATAAATTATTACACCCACATTATGACCCTACCAACCACATTCATGCAGGCGTTACTTTTGCTGGACCCTGTATATATATCTTCAGAGTCACACAAAATACAATCGAAACAGTACCTACTACTAGTCTTTTCAGACTCAATGACACAGTTTCATAAAGGGTAACATTTAACTGCTCAGAGTGTGGAAAACATCGAACAAGATTAAAAAAATCATAGTTCAATCACAAGTACACCTATGTTGTTGAAAGGCATTTTATTCAAATATTAACCTTGTGGGGCATTTTGTTTGTTTTCTTTGCTACTTTTGCTTACTTTCTAGTGTGTTTGCCTGTGGAAGAATTAGAAAGAATGAGGAGTATCTGTCTTTCCCCCTAAGTCCCAGCCTTGGTGACAAATAAGGATTTAGGTGTAGGAGATCTGTGGCCTCCTTTACTCCCAGCACAGAATTAAAAGATTGTTACAATGTCTGCTTATGGGGAAGGTGGGGGTGGGTGGAGGCCTCTGTGGTTGGGGTTGGTGTGGGGGTGCACAGAGCCCTGACCTGCCTGGGCTTACTCTGATGGGGAGAGCAGGTGGGGGTCAGATGGAGGGACAGGCGGTACTGTGCTCTGGGAGAACAGGGAGAAAACAGTTCTCTCGGCGTTCTGGGGAGATGGCAGGACTGCTGCAGAGGGAGTATCTGTCTGGTGCACCTAGACAGGCTAGACCTGGGAGCGAACCTTGATCCATGGCAGAAACCCCTCTGCCTCCTTGCTGATAAGACTGGCAGAGCCATTTGGCTTCTATGCGCAGCCACTACGATCCGCAGTGACCACGAAGACCAAGGACCAGGGGGCTCGTCACCTAAGACTAACCGAATAACCCTGGTGGGAGTAGGGGGGAGGGAATCCTAGCAATGAGTGAGATTACCTTTCCCACCATTAGAACAAGATGGAAATTTGGAAAGTATTACATTTTATTTAAAGAGTGAAAGAAAAGAACACATTTTGCATCCTGGTATTGACATAAAATATTTATTTGGTGGGGTGTGGGTGTGTATTTTTCTTCCAAACTATAAAGAGATTATAAATCAAAAGACCAATTCTAATAGCGCAATAGTTTAGAACTATGAACACATTTCCCTGTAGAAACACTACTGTGCATGGAAAGTACATCATCAGAATGGCCTTCAAAGATTTAATTTAATCTAAAATTAAAATTAGGGGGACAAAGGGAGAAAAATTGGGACAACAGTAATAACATAATCAATAAAAAATAATAATGGATCAAATTAAATTAAAATTGTTTAACCTAAAATATTGTACACTGACAATGGAAAATATTATTACAATATGGTAATTTTTTAAAGGGAATTTATTTTTCTTTATTGTGAATGCTGGCACTTGAGGAAAATCATATAGGAGCTGGGTTTGTTATATCTAATTTGCTCAAGAAAGTAGTGGACACTTTCAGGTGAGATGGTTTGCAGCACTAGGCACCAGAGGGTGACCTTGACCCGAGGCTGTTTGGTCACTGCTTAAGGAAGGTCAAGGAAACAGTGTCTGCTGGGAGTGTGATGGAGCGCTGGTCTCAGAAGAAGGAGGTATCCTGCATATGGACTCGGCATACACTGCTCTCGGGACTTTGTATGACTTTTTTTTACTCACGTGGGTTGGGGAGCCACATACTGTTTGACCACTGGAGTTCGTGCACAGGGCTGAACTTTCATCTTGTTAAGTTTTCAGGACAAGTTTATGCAAAAACAGCGTGGGCAGCCAGCCATCCTGCTGTGTGCTGTGAGACACCTTAGGCAAGTCCTCGAAGGAAAACAATCCACCCTCACCAACTCTACAGAGTATAAGAGATACAAGTGTTCATGTGTTTGAAACAAGGCCCATGGCAAAGTGCATCTATTTTCTGGGAATACAATTCCTTTTCTAAGAATTTGAATTATTATCTTACTTTCACATAGAATGGAAATCAGAAAACATGCATATGTCAGATGAGCAAGTATCAACTATGGATGTATTATAGAGAATTTTGTTCCCATAGTTAACAATAGTATCACACTACCAATGACATCTCATGCAGACATCTTTCCCAACTGACAATGTTAAAACGGTGAGGAGATCCCATAAAGGCCCCACACGCTGAGGAGCACCTTCCTCAGCTGGAGACACAAGCAGCCTTCAAACCTCCATGACAGGGCCCAGCCTGCTGTGGCATCCTGCGGATGAGAGTGGCTCCTTCTGCTCTCTGTCCCTGGAGGTGGGACATACCACTCATGCAGGAGCAAAAATGGAGCCTGTTAGGGAAACTGGGTGGCATACCAATAGAGAAGGGGGAAGATGAAGAAGATGGGAAAACTCATGAGGCTATTACTTCAGACTTAGCCCAGGGTCCAATTATTCTCACAACATGATTCCTGTTTTCTTAAATCATCTTAAATCTTCATGTTTAAATAAATAATTACACACCTTCTTGATATGAATAACATGTTTACTAGCCAAATTGAGATTACACAAATAAGCCCTTGTCTTGAGATATTACTCACACCTTCACTCAAAATTGTGGAGCAATTCTCCTAAAGTCTTCTCTGGAGCTTCAAACGAATAATCAGCTTTTTGTTGCATTGTTCTATGTCTCACCAAAGTGCCCAGACTGAAGCCCAGATGGCGACAAGAAGAGTAGGGCAGGATGAGACGATTCTGTGCACTAAATGAAAGGAGACAGCATCGTTTCGGACTTGTACGTGTCTGCTAGGGTTGCCATAACACAGCACCCCAAACTGGAGGCCTGGAACAACAGACATCTGTTGTCTCGCAGTTCTGGAGGCTCGAAGTCTGAAATCAAGCCATCAGCAGGGCCGTGCTTCCGAAACCTGTAGGGTAGGATCCTTCCTTGTCTCTTCCCAGTTCAGGGTCATTGCCAGAGGTCCTGGTTTGGTTTGGAATGGTTGTTTAGTACGCATCGTCGAAAGTCATTTTAATTTATCCTCAATTGTTCAAATGTCAAGTTATATCTGTGCCATGCCATCTACATGGAAATCACAGACAAAGTAAGTTTAACTATAAATCAGAAACATTGAACTCAAATTTTTTAGCTTTATTATCTGTAGTGGTTCCTTTAAAAATGTTCAGGTCCTACTCCCCAGAACCTGTGAATATCACCTTTTTGGAAAAAGAGTCTTTGCAGCTGTCATTAAATTTGGGGTTTTAAGATGATGGGATCATCCTGGTTTATCCAGGTGGGCCCTCAATCCAAAAATTAGTGTCCTAATAGGAGAGAGACAGACACATAGGGGAAGGCGATATGGAGAGGCAGAGAGTGGAGTCGAGGAATGTCAGCAGCCACCAGAAGCTGGAAAAAGCAAAGAAAGTCCTTCCCCAGAGTGCCAGAGGGAGCATGGCCCTGCCAACACCTCGGTTTTGGACTTCCAGCCTCCAAAACTGTGAGGGAATACATTTCTCTTGTATGAGCCTCCTAGTTTATGGTAATTTGTTGTGGCGGCTGTAAAAAAGTAATACACAGTCATTTCCTTGTGTAGTTTTGAAAAGGCAAAGGCTCAGCTTTTGTAGTGTTGGTTCCAATGGCCCAAGGTTGGGTTTCAAAACTTTCCCAGAATCCTGCTTTTTAGAGTCACACTATCAGGCTTCTGTGTATATGACATACATTACCTGATGCACACAAACACAAATTAAAAGCTAATAAGATATGCTCATTAATTCTAGAACTATCTGTGCAGCACCTACTAAATATTTGAGGTGCTGGGGAATAGTCTCCAGTGGGGGACCCAGAAAATAAGCAAACAGACAGATAAAAATCTATGCAGCAGGCAGGGATAGATGCATTGAAGTATAGCAGGATAAGGGAATAGAGTGATGGGACAGGGTGCTGTGAGCTCCTTTAAGTCGGGGGGTCAGGGAAAGCCTCTGGGAAATGGTACCAGAAAGGAGACTTGATAAAAGTGAGGAAGTGAACCACGCACAGCCCCAGAAGAAGACTCTGCCCGGTAAGGAGGACAGCAAGTGACAAGGCAGAGGCAGACATGAGTTGCCTCATCTGAGCGACACCAAGGCCAGCCAGCGTGGCTGGAGTGGCCCCAGCCAGGGAGAGAGCTTGGAGGCGACAGTGATGTGGACTGTTAGGCACAATGAGGGTTTCGATCTATTCTCAGTGCAGTGGGGTGGGGATCAGCCTCTGTCTCTGCAGCGGGAGAGTCATTTGCGGGTAATTATTCCTTCTCGCACAGCAGCTCACCTCCTCCCAGCTGTGGAGACAGAGGTTAGTTACCAGTTCCCAAGGCCGTGTGCCTGCTGCACCTGGACCAGCCATGGTATCCCCTGATGCCATGCCTTAGAACCCTTCCAACAGCCTGATTTCTTTACAGCAGGAGTCGGAAGAAGCCTAATTATTAAGTGAAACTTCCCTTTTACCTACTGATTGGAGGGTTATTTAGCAGCTGGGAGCCAGGACAAAAGTGGTGAGTCAGGCTTTGAATCCATTTTCTCAGCACTTAAAATGCCCTAAATGAATGGATTATAGAATTCAAGAGAGAGTAAGAGAAAAAGGATTGCTTCTGGCACACGAAGCTCTGATGTTTTTCACTTGTTTCGCACTCTGAGTTCTAGAGGCAGAAGTGTGGGAAAGGCGGTAACAAGCAGTGCTAGGCCCTACCACTGACCTAATGGAGGTAGCCCGAACCCCCTCCAGCACACCTTAACCCAATCCGAAAGGCCTCGGAGGGAAAATTTCCCATCTTTCATCATCACCCTTTAATCCAATTAGCACATTTATTCAGCATTAAATAAATATTTAGTAAACACTTAACACATTCAAACAGACATCAATCAATTAGGTAGCGTTTGTTGCCATTCCAGTTATACAAAACTTTCTGGAAGAGAAAGAATTATTTATATCTCATTAGAGTTGAAAGATACACATATTTTACTTGTTCAGGTGAGGGTTAAATCACTGGTCAGCTAGAACAATCTCTTAGTTTTTGTATGACTGTTCCTGTCTAGCACAGAAAATGAGCTTAAATATTACTAATCCACACAATTTGGAAACATTTACCATGATTACTAGGGGTCTATTTGATTTCAATATGGCCAGAGGGTGGCCATTTTGGGGAGAGCGGAAGTTTTCAGCTAAATCAGCACATTATTTTATAGTAGAATTTTAAGAAAGAATCCTTGTGAAATACAGGTATTTCTGTATAAGAACTTGAAGCCAAATTCTGGCCTTTTTATATTAGCAACTAATAATAATAGCTACCAGGTAGCTACATCACCTAACTTGGTTCTGAGAACAAGTCTATGAAGCAGCAAACATTAAGTTTCCTCCGTCGTGCACATATTTGTATGTGGGTGCAGGCACCCCTCTCAACGAGTGTGTGAGCAGTGTGTGCACACAAACAGGCGTTCCTCCGTGACCTTTCTCACGCGTTGTGCAGTCAATTATTCTGTTCTACTGACTCGCCTTTACTGGAAACGCATTCAACTTTTCATAGAAACAGTTCTTTTTTTGTACTGAACTGCCATCAGTTTATAATGTTAACTAAACTTCGTTACAAAGGGACAACTACGATAGTGTTAGTTTCAGGTTCAGTAGCAAGCACAACTGACTCTCACAGTCGAACACCCTCACTGACGGGAAAAGTGTGTGAGCCCATGAGTGTTGAACACCCCATGGGTGTCCATGAGGAAGGTGAACGGAGGCAATCATTCCTCAGTTCACAGGAAGTCACTTAAGAGTCTGGCCCTTTTCTCCTGGAAATTTTATCTGTTTTTCTCTTTGTGTTTGTTCCACCTGTAGGAGTTCAGCTTCCTGAAATACCACATCCCTCCAAGACTTGTAGTGTTTCCGTGGGTGTGTCACACATTTTAATGAACAAGTCTCATCAGTTAACTCATACATAAAAGAACACAAGTCACGTAACTATAGCTTGAGAGCTTCTTATCAAGTAAATACATCCATGTAACCCAGTGAAAGGAAGAGAACGTAACTAGAATCCTAGAGGGCTCCCTGTACCCCACCCCACCCCCTCCTTAGGCCCCAGAGGTAAACACTATCCCCTTCAACTTGTATTTTATTGATCTATATATTAAGTTATTAATTTCAGTTATTACAATGTTCAGTTTCACAATTTCCCTCTGATTTTTAAATAGAGGTTTCTAGTCTTCTACTGAAATTTTTGAACTCATCCGATACTTTAAATTTCGTGTCTGAGTACTCTAAAATCTAGGTCTTCTACGGGTCACTTTGTGTTTTCTGGTTTTGTCTCATGGTGTTTAGTCATTTCATCTTATCTCCTGTTACTGAATGTCAGATATTGGGTATTAAAAAATTGTCCTCGTACCCAATTAGAGTAAGGAGAAATCACCATAATCTAATCACAGGTTGAACTGTTTCCGCCAAGCCCCATGTCAGGGCTTCTCCATCTCCAGTTCCTCCTGCTCCCAGTGTACACATTTCTTAGATCCAATGTGAAAACTGGGTCTGCCCTCCACAGTACATTCTGAATCCATTCGTTTTAAACTTCAGTCTCCAAAGACTAGTAGAAGTCCTGTTTCACAGCTTCTCGGTGCTCCGGAATTGGCAAACACTGTATGAGGTAAAGCCAGCTGAATGCTGGGCTCACATTATTGTATTTTTTCCTCTTTGGGATCTTGGCCCCCTCAGCCATAGTTACCAAGGTAACTTGGTATGTCTCTGATGCTTTCAAGTGGATATTTTATAATATTTTACCCAGCGTTTTCAATTGCTCTTGGAGTGGTCAGCAAAAAGTTAACAACCGTATATATTTTAAATGTCTGTGGCTGTTTGTGGTATTTCATTTTTTTTTCTAAAACTGCAAGTTTTCTGGTGTTTAAAACAGTTTTCTGCAATAAATGTTCTTATATTGAATCCTGACCCACCATGTCACGGTCTGTCCTCACTGGGGCTGGAAAAAAAAAAAAAGCAAAAATTGTGTTATTGCTCATAGAAACACTTATTTGGGAATTTCTGTTTATTTCTCACAATAGCGTTCATTTCCAAATTGCTTGCTTCAGCACAACAGCTGCAAATGATGAGTCTGAAGTGTTAAAGGAACAGCGGGGTTGAATATCTAGTCAGTCTCCCAAGAGGCAGGCGGACACGTCCTTCCTGGCACTTCTTGTGCCACCGTCATTCTCAAACCAAGTCACTCCCTGCTCCATCCTTGGTTCCCAGGTCTATTACCATACTGTCTGGGGTGGGCCTCCAGACACTTTACTAGCTTTGCCAGAACTTTTACGCCAAGCATTAGAAATGGCCTTGTATTTGTCAAGTTCAAAGCAAAAATAGAACTTCATTCAAAACCAAAGTGCCAAGAAAGCACCTCACTGATATCTTTTCCTGGGCTCTGCCTTTTTCTTCTTCTGTGTGTTTTATCTCTGTCAACCAACTTTCTTTTAATTATTTGTTCCCACCAAAGTGACAGAATTGGGTCATTCCAAATGCTATGCTGCAGATAAAACAGCTCTTGCACAAGCCACCGAAGGAAAAGCCTTTGAATTCCAGGTGCTCTCAATAGAACAAAATTAGCATTCAAGGCTGCACTTGGCTAGATAGTGTGCCTCTTTCAGTGAGCAGAAAAATTAGGGTGTTTATTTATAGCTCTTTGAAAAGAGCAGTGTCTGTCCATTTTTGACCAACAAAAAAGGGTTCTCTTTCCAACTTGATGTATTTTTTTCTTTTAAACCAGTTAGTTCTTTTTCCTAGATTATTATTGATTGCCAGTTAAGGTACAGGGTAACTCAAATGCCAAATGATATGACAAAAAATGTTAATATAGTAATAAAGTATAAGGAAATCTAGTTATTGAGTTTGCATAGTTTCATTGAGTCCTTGTAATGTTCAAGTCGCTTTTCTGGAAGGTTTTGAAGGATGCAAAGGTAAAAGAATTCTTGATCTCAAAGAATTTATAATAACATGAGGCCTGATGTAACTGAAATAATGTGTAGAAACAAAGGGTGGAAACAGATTATTTTTGTTTAATAACAGAAATGAAAAATATAGAAAGTGGAATTTGAGCTGGATCTTAAAGGGTGGGTAGGATTTTACCAAACTGATCTTCAGAGTCACTTTCCCATGAAGCAGTTCTTGATTCTTTCCCCAGGTACAATTCACCTCCACTGCTACACACACCACACACACACACACACACACACACCCTTTATGCCCTACATATCATCTTCTCTGAACATACATCTACCCTAGAACCAATAGCCTATTTGTTTACAAACATGTCTCACCTAACTATACAGTAAGCCCATTAAGGAGTCTCCAGAATCTGGCATGGACTAGGACTATTCCATCCCAGAATAAACATTTATAAACATTTGCTTAATTAATTAGTAAACTAATGAATTGATGGAGAGATTAAAAAGAAGGCAAAGTAAAAATTCTAGTTTCATAGTTCCTATTACAAGGTTGAAATCCCCAGGAAGCAGGTTCTAATTACACATTTCCCTGGAAAGATTTTTGTGAAAATACGTTATTATGGAAAATTTCAAACATTTCCATGGGACACTGCTGAACCCCCTCGTACTCATCACCCAATTTCAACAGTTATTTAGGCAGAGCTCACCTGCTCTCAGCTATACCTTCACACCGTCCCACCCTCTCCTCCATATTATGTTAGGATTTTGAGGCAAATTGGAGAACGTTTTAGAAAATTCTGATGCCTAGAGAAATGGTGTGGGGTGGGATTTAGGCTCCTGGGTGATCCTAACACGAACCCGGAGCTGAGGATCTCTGGTCTAGACCAGCACGAGTACATGCGGTTAGAGTACTGAACTAACACACTTCAGGATGAACTCGAAGACTGGGGAATTTCTTTGTCTGGCCAGAGCCTATCTAATGTCTGAGATAATACAGGAGTGGCAGGGGAGGAGACAGCAGTATTACCTATTGTGCAGAGTTAAATTTTATTGTGAAGTTTATCGTCGTCGTCATCATCATCATCACTGTGAATGGAGCCTTAGTCTTTACCATTAATTTCACAGATGGGAAAGCTGGATTTTGAGCAATTAAATGACTTAGCTAAGCTTGCATATTAAATTAACATTAAAAGTCAAAAACTTTAACCCAAAGTCCCCAATTCCAGGAAATCTTGGTGATTTTTCATGATTTTCACAATGATTCCTGGTAGAGGAATTATTTCACTAAAATGAGGAGAGGAGAGTGCACGTTAAATGTAAGTGCACAAGTGCCAGTGCCTAAAAACGCAGAGGCTCACTAAAGACCCTGTAATTAGAACGAAAACAGCAACTACTAGAAAGACAGTCTCCCATTCTGAAAAACAAAACAAAACAAGACAAGGAAAAAAAACACATTTCTTTTCAGTTCTTGTTTCACCTCCTTTACTAACCAAGTTCTATTTAATGGCGACATTTTGCTTTCTTTCCCTGCCCAGAGTTCTTGGACGAAATTTTAAAATATTCTTTATACTATTTTATTTATTTCATCCTTTAGTGCAGGCCATCATATATTGACTCAGTTTTTGTTTGACAACACCCAGTGACGACAAATTGGTAGATTGGAATCAATTATGGATTGATAACCTTAAAAGTTCAATCTCTTAAAAATTTTAATCCTAATAGATTTCAATCTTATAATGGGAAGAGAATGAATAAATTTTTAAATCACTAAATATTGCCGAATCAAGATAATTTTTGGTCAAAAAAAAAGTTTCCTTCATGCATATTTCTACATGTAATCCCATTTCAAAAATACTTCACAAGCGCATTCCTCAAAAAGCAGTTCTGTTTTTAGAATCTAAATCAACAAATATTTATTGAGCATGTATTATGTGCAAATTTAAATTAAGTTTTCTGGTTTCTTTTCAATATTTTCCAAAGTTGTTAAAATTTCTTACAAGTTTTGCATGTCTGATTAAGTGTGTGAGCAACAGCCTGGCTTTGGCTCCTTGGCAGGTTCAAGGACAAAAGAATTCAGTTTTCATACTGTCAGTTCACCCATGCTTCAGACAGCAAGAAGAAAAAAGGCAAAGCAACGTGATGGGCCACACAAACAGACGGACTGCTGAAACCCCGTAGCTGCAGCTTAGACTTGCAGCAGCTTCCCTTCCTTTTGTTCCAATCAGTAGAGTGTTCTCAGAAATGTAAAATGTCCTTAAAAATGGCATGTTTTTTTCAGCACCCACGTTATTTCATAATCCATGCTCCAAGTGTTTTGAAACCTTTAGATGAAAATAGTGTGATGACAGATGTTTCATTAATGTGTGAAGTGTTTTGGTGCATATGCCTCCATTTGGAAATGCCCCCAGTGGAACTAGTATCTACTTCACATGAGGATGGTTTTTACATCCAAGAAAATTCCGAGGGTGGCGGACAAGGGTGCAGTGATAGAAGCACTACCTTAATCTCCTTTTTCGAGTGCGAAAGATAAAAATATCAATTAAAAGTCATTCTCCTTCAGAATCCACGTTAATGATGAGAAATGATGGCTTGACATAAGATTCAACAATCCTTACGTCACCAACTACAGCAGAGTGGAATTCTGTATAAGGAAGTCTGTCTTAGATCACAGCTTAGAATTTAATCAGTAAAGGATTTTTTCTTTGCTTTGGAAATGAGATGGCTGTGGTGCAGAGGTGGAGTCGCTGGAAGTTCATGAAGCTTAAGCTGCAGCGCCCCTCACTGCCCCCGGCCGTTTCCATGTTCCAGGGTGAGGCCTAACATGCATTCAGTGCAAACGTTTTGTAACATTTGCAAAATTAAGCTATTTTCACTGCAATTGCTTAAGACCACTATCTCTTTCCACTCTGACATCCCCTCCCTTCTTGCCACACGGCATTGGAGGAGTCACTAGAATTTTGAGGATCCAGCTAATGGGAAATTGAGATGGAATTACATTTGGTTTAGAACAAGTGGGCTATGTTTATGTGGTCATTGTGGCCAGCTGTCCTGGGGGATGAATAGCTCCCAGGAATGTTCCTTCTGCCCACTGTGGAGACGCATTGACAATGGAAACATGAAGATTCAGGGCCAGAGACCATGATCCCATGATGCCTGTGACCTACGACACTCAGCCCAGAAAGTTGTAGGAAGGGGAGGAGCAATAAAGTTTGAAATGTTTAGAGCTGGAAACCAGTCTGTGGAAACTTTTCTAAACTATCAACAGTAAGAAATGGATTTAAATATCTACCATGCTAAAGGGAAGACTGAAATATTTTTCTGTCCTCTCTACTAGAAAGATACTGCAAAATCATTGTCTTCTGAAGAGGTGATCAAAGAAAAGACAACCAAGAAAACATGGAAAAATACACTTAGAAGTTTGTCAGCTAATGAGGATACATTACTTTTCTTGATCTTGTTATGTCTGTGTTGTTTATTAGCTTTTTAAAAATTGCATTTTGTGATAGCTTCTTTTCTAAAAAATGTTAAAGAAATTCTAAAATTACTTTAAATATTCCCTTTTGAACTCATTTTGAACTGGTAATTTTCCATTCACTTTCTTTTTTTAAATTTTTATTGTTATTCAATTACAGTTGTATGCCTTTTCTCCCCATCCCTCCACCCTACCCCAGCTGAACCTCCCTCCCTCCCCCACCTCTACCCTCCCCCTTGATTTTGTCCATGTGTCCTTTATAGTAGTTCCTGTAATCCCCTCTCCTCACTGTCCCCTCCCCACTTCCCCCCTGGCTATCGTTAGATTGTTCTTAACTTCAATGTCTCTGGTTATATTTTGTTTGCTTTTTTCTTCTGTTGATTATGTTCCAGTTAAAGGTGAAATCATATGGTATTTGTCCTTCACCGTCTGGCTTATTTCACTTAGCATAATGCTCTCCAGTTATATCCATGCTGTTGCAAAGGGTATAAGCTCCTTCTTTCTCTCTGCTGCATAGAATTCCATTGTGTACCATTCACTTTCTTAAAGAGAGATTCCCCAATTACATCGGCTTCAGGCCACACAGCCCTGGGTCCACATCTCTCTGGGCCATCTCAAGAAAACTGTACGTTGCAGTACAGGCTTCAGGCCCTGGGGGGAGACTGGCCCTGAATGTACCCTCATGAGAGCTGCACTTGTCTGTCAATGCTCCGTGGTGGACAATGAGATCTGTATGATTTTTTGCCCTTCGTCTATTCATGGGTCTTAGGGCCCCCGAGTTGGGTGAGATTCCCCAGTGAACGTTCTCCCAGGAACAGGTCCCAGGTGCTTAAGGTCTGGCTCTAACACAAACAAGACTGGCCCCCTTCCCTTAACCCCTTAACCCACCAGGGAGATGGTAACACAGCTTCTATAAGAATTTCCTGATGGTTGCAGGAGCTTAGGATGCATACAGAGAGGTGAATATGAAGAGAAGAGATGAACTGCCCTTGGGGCTCATAAGCTCAGATGAAGCTCATTCCTGGGGTTCCTGACTGGCGTCTTTTAAGATTTACTCACTCGGCAGCTTCCCAGAATGCAGTACAGTATTTTTAGCTATAGTCACCGTGCTATACACTTCATCTCCATTACACTTATTTTAACTCCCTTCACCCATTTTACCCACCCCCTAGCCCCCATCTCTGGCAATCACCAATCTGTTCTCTGTGTCTAAAAGTTTGGTTTTTAGGAAATGCCTGCTAATTTTATTTATAGAAATGCATCCCGTCATTTAACTTGTACTTATTGAGAGACTTCCATAATAATAAAAAAATGAGTTGTGTATTACATGCCCGTGAACTATGCTTCAGTGGTTACATGCTCGAATGAATTTAATTCTCACAATCATGTTATGCTGTTGCTATTATTTTCTTCATTTTATAAATGGGTTCTGAGAGTTAGAAATTTGCCCAGAGGTTACCCAGAAAATATCTTGGATTTTAATGTAATCTAGCCCTAGATCCTACATTCTTAACCACAGGGCTATGTGCCCATCACTACGCTAGGGGCAGATGGGGTAGAGGCAACGGAGACCAAAAGAGACAGCAGCCTGTCCTCCTCTGTCATAAACACAAGCAGAAATAGTGAGTGACCGTGATCCTGCAGCCACTCTGTGACACTTACAATGCCGTGAACAGTCTAATGCTATTCCCACTCTAAAATCTGCATCCTCTGTTTACCTAGGATGCTCTCTTTTTATCCTCTATGGTTGGACCTTTTTGACTATTTATATCTCTGTTCAAATTTAACTTTCTGAGCAGGCCACCCCAGGTCATCCAATAATTTTAATTTCTAACTAAATTATTCCAAAAGCACTCAACACTCTATGACATTTTTCTGTGGTTTTAAAAAAATGTATTGTTTGTTTACTCCACATACTTTATTCTCAAATTTGTGTGTCTAGAGGGGATGGGAAGATGGCAAGAAAGAGGATAAAAATAAAAGAATGCAAGAAGAGCAGAGGGAAGAGGCAAAGGGTGGGAGGAAGAGAGGCGTGAAAGAGGGTAATCAACAAGGAAGGAAAGAAAAGAGGCAGTAGATCATGGATAATCCTAACAGACCATTTTTTAATGCCTTTGGCCTTCCCATCTGGATTAGCTTCCTGTACCTTCTGCAACAAATTACCCCACACTTGCTGACTTAAAACAACAACTTTATTTTTGCACGGTTCTGGAGGCCAGAAGGTCAAAATCAAGGTGCCAGTAGAGCTACATTTCCTCCAGACACACCAGCAAAAATTCCATTCCTTGCATCTTCTAGCGTCTAGTAGCTTCTCCAGCTTCACACGCCCTTCTCTCTCCTCTGTATGCATCTCTTTGCCTCTCTCTTATACGGACACTCACAGAGGCAACAAGGGCCCCACTGGATAATGAAGATATTCTCCTTATTTTAATCACATCTCAAATTTAATTATATATGCCAAGACCCTTTCTTGAAATAAGATATTTACAAGTTCCGGAGTTTAGGACTTTAGATCCGTGGCCTTTATGCCACCTGTGCTCCGTCCATACTGTTTTTTCCTTATAGGAATAAAATGTTTTGAAAATCAACATCCATTAGTTGAGGTGTCAGTGAGACTTGAAAAGCTAAAAAGGCACGTGACTGTGAAATATGTGAGGCAGGGACATGTCAGCATCGTTGAGGAATAGTGTGTATCGGCGAGGTCTGTCCCGTTCCCACAGGTGACTGACTCCTTCGGAGACCCAGATTTCATTCTGGTCTCTGGCCTCCATTGGGTGGCCCTAGAACACTGTGTCCAGTGCGCAATTCCAGGTCATCTCAAGAAGAAACTCTCTAAGTGCTGTGGCACTATATCGTTATAACACCTGCCGGGAGAACGGGGATTCCAGTCATGCACTGTTGTTTTTAGTGACAATTGTGGCATTTCATGATCATAGTCAAATATAAAATAGGCACATATACATGTGTTATTTATTTATATTTTTGTGATGGTGCATTTGTTTATAAAACTTGTGTTCAATGTTCCTGAACGAGGGATGTCATTTACAAAACTTTTCAGCAGCCAAAATGGTATGCTGTGTATTTACAATGGGTTGAGAAATCATATTGACAGATGAGTAACATAATATTGCAGTTATGTTTATCATAGAAAAATGTTAGGCATTGCCTGTGTTTATACAAAGGTGAAAGTCGTATGAGCACTTTAAAAGTGCCCTGTACGTGTCTGTGTACAGTCACTACTGAGTATTTACTTTGTGAAGTTCATGGAGAGACTCAGCCCATTTCCTCTGGCACAGGGTTTCACTAAATCATCTCCACCAAGAGGAAGATGCTAAGGATAATTTTGATATTAACCTAAGAGAGCATACTTTAGATATATATAATTTAGATGAAAATAGACTACCAAACAGTTTTTCAGTGCTTCAAAGGGCAGCACAAATCATCCGAAAGTAATGATTAAATACTCATGCAACGTTACCCAAAGTGTGTTTCTTAAAAGACTACTTTATGGGAAGCACTAAATTAAACAGCTTTCTCCGTGAGGGCTTCATCTGTGGCATTAATATAAAAATGTGCATTTCGAGTGTCTAAAAAGAGGGTAGAAGGGAATGTGGCATTTCCCCAAATTACATCAGAATGAACACCGCACTGATCTTGTGTTCCACAGAACTTGCTGGGCAGCGCCGGCCAAGGGAAGAGCACTTCCACCAGCCAGCCAGGCAGGAGCCCCCACTGTGGTGGGAGAGTCCACTTCCTGAGCTGGCTGCCTGCCTTGTGCTCCCACCGCGAGGAAGAAGGGAGGCAGCGGACTGCTCCCACTTCACAGATGATGAACTGTGGCTTTCAACAAGTTTATCCAGTTCATAAATGGCGAGTCCTTTTCATACACATCAGTCTGGATTCTTCAACAGGGAGCCTGAAGAATGGAGGTTTTGTTGTACTAATGGCCTTTGATTGCTTTAATAGGGAACAGCTTTTCTTGCATACTTAAAGTTTTTCCACCTTTTATTAACAATTAGAAATACACTTTTAATCAATTTAATTTTCTTTCCTCCCCCACCCTGTTTTTTTCTATTTTATTATTATTATTTTTTAATTGATTCTAGCAAGAGGGGAAGGGAGGGAGGGAGGAGGAAACGGAGAGAAACACCGATCAGTTGTCTCTTGCACACACCACGGCTGGGGACCAAACCCGCAACCCAGCCACGTGCCCTGACCGGGAATTGAACCTTTTGGTCTACAGGATGGCTCCCAACCATCTGAGCCACACCAGCCACAGCCTTCCCCTTCTTTAAGTTGCATTTGTGTTGGCCCTAACTTTTAATCATTCTCAGTGACGAAACCAAATGCCGCAGTACAAGTGGCAGAGTAGGGGAAAGAATATTTCAGTTAAAAAAAAAAAACATTTTTCAAATAGCAAGAGTAGTAAGGAAACAAAGTTGCAGTACTTTACACACGACCATAACTTTGTAAGGAGCTGAGGAAATCCAGTTCCTGAGGAAATCCAGTTCCTGAGGAAATCCAGAAAATCAGTCTCCTTAATTATTAATTAGCATAGTAGGAAGTAATTTCATAAGCTATGAACTGAAGTGTTTAAGAAATGCAACTGTCTGTAATTTTCTATAACTGGTCTTAACTCTCTTCTCGGCCTTCACGTCTGCTGGACAGTAAAACACTCAAGGTGGTCGCTTCTGCGTCAGCCAGTCTCCGTGCTTTCATAGCAGTTCAGTGTTTTCCCCTTTCGCTTCTTTTATAACCCGTGGACATGGCCCTGTCTGAAAAAGATTCAAAATCAACGTTTTAAAAAGCTCCACGCTGGCCGATCTGACACACCTCAGGTTACACTCAGCCTCCCAGGACGCACTTGGCCACCCTGGTCATTATCTTTGAGGTTTTGAAACTGAGTATTGCTCCTTCCCCCACAGGCACATAGAGCCCAGAAACCCGGGAGGAGTAGTACCTGCCTCCAGAATCTGAGCTATTTTCTGCCACTCTTAGCAACCAGCTCTCTCTGCCCCTCTACCTCCCATTAACATGCATCTGTCTTATGCTTCATTCTTTCTCCAGAGTTCCATGCATGGTCATAGGCATAATTGATTGTGTTCTTTGTCTCAGGTAAAATCTTTGAATCCATAAGAGACAAGCTTATTTTGAGTCCCTTCATGTACTAAGTTCTACAGGAATTAGTATATGGCCTTTGCTTTTAAATAAAACAGCAAATGTGAAAAAGTCTTGGCAAATTGTAAAGCAGAAAAATATTTACTTTTTGTCTTCGCTGAGTTTTGGCTATGTTTTTAGAGGAATGGATAGTCTATTCCAACATGTGTCAGACTTAAGTTATATGCAGCCACTTTCTTCCAGCTGTGCCTCTCCTTTTTCAGCCAGGGAAAAGTAAGCTCACCCTCTCACCATCCCATCCCTTAATCCCTGCTGACTCCTCCCACTATGGGTTTCTTCTGTTGGGTTCTTTTATTCAACAGAAACATTCTTTCCACCCTTTTTTGGGTGGGGTGGAGAGGGTGGATAGAATTTTCACTCACCGCACTTCCTTTCCCCAAGTGAACCCTCATCACCACCATCCATCAATCTTGTCACTTGTCCTAGGTCATTTGCCTTGTCCATTCCCTTTAATAATTTTTTGAGATCTGTATCACTTTCTTTAAATCCCTTGTTCAAATTTGCTCCAACTTACTGTCAGCGTATGACAACTGAGGACACGAGGCACAAACTGTTTCCACTTCTTGTCCTCTTTACCTACAGGCTTGTCTATATCCATACCCCTCCTACCTCCTTTTCTCTGGTCTCAGAGAATGACAAACCTTTTCTCAAAATCACCCCTCTGTAAAGAGTTGAATTGTGTCCCACAAAAAAGGGGTTGATGTCCTAACTTCTGGTACCTGTGAATGTGACCTTATTTGAAACTAGGGTCTTTGCAGGTGGAATCAGTTAAGATGAGACCATTAGAGTGGGTCCTTAACCCAATATGGCCAGTGTCCCTATAAAAAGAAGGGAATCTGGATACACCCCCCGACACACACACACAGAAGCATGCCATGGGAAGACACAAACACACAACCAATAGATAGTAAGGATTGACAGCCAGTCCTAGAAGCTGGGAAGAAGCAAGGAAGGGTTTCACTCAGAGCCCGAGGGAACACAGCCCTCCTGACAGCTTGATTTCAGATTTCTAGCCCCCAGAACAGTGAAAGAACAAATGTCTGTTGTTTCGTGACGCCCACATTGTGGTGCTTTTTCGCAGCGGCCTTAGGAAATGGATACATCCTCCATCTCTGCTTTTGTTCCCATCACTTCCTGCTCACTTCGTGGCCCTTATTTAGTCATCCCCTCTTTTGTCTACTGGCTCCTTCCCCTCCCCCTATAAATATGTCAAGTGTTGCCCATCGTAAAAACATCCCCTTCTGACCCAGTGTGCTGCCTGAGTTACCACCAATCTTCACCTCTCCTTCTTATCTGAACCTCTCGAAAGAGTCAGGCTTCTTCCACTAGCCGTCTGCTGGAACTACTTTATTTACGGTCATAAATAATCTCCTAATTATCCAATCCAATGGCTGTTTTTCAGTTATGTTGTGTTGAATTAGCACACTATTTTGGCAATATTGATTGCTCCCTCTCTTTTGAAACTCTGTACCTTTTTGGCTTTCCTTGGTTCTGTTCTCTCAGAACCAATATTTAGTTTCTCACCTGTTTCCTCTTTGGGCTTGTCTTCCTCTGCCTACCTTTCAAATTGTGCATTTTCTAGATTTCCACTCTTGTTCACTGCTTTCATTCAACCTAGCAATTGTAAGAGGGTGATCGCTCTACTCTCATGATTCCAAAGCACCAGTGTGCTGACGACTTCCGAGTCTTTACCTGCAGTGAAGAAAAACTCTTCTCTTGAATTTCTCCTGGATATACATCTAACCACTTCTCGTCGTCACACTTACTACAAAAACTCATCCAGTCCCAAACTAGATGATCAGCCTTGCCCCCAAGCCTTCCTATATTCTTCCTAAAGTGGCATTATATTCTTAATGCCACTTTCATTCATAAAGTCATCCCAGCTGAAATTGGGAGACTCGCACCAATTACGAGCACCTTTGCAATGGCTCACTCACAGGCCCCGTCAATTCTGCAAATCTGTTCTTTCCTCTCTGCCTCCACTGCATTCCCCTTAGCTCAGACCCGCATCTCTTCTCCTAACTAGTCATTCTGCTCCACACGCTTTTGCCTTCAAGCCCATCCCTCATACAGCAGCCAGATTAATACATCTAAAAGAAATATCACATCATCCCTCTTAACATAAAGTACAAGTTCCCTTTTCTCCCGCCTCCCCAGCCACATTTTCCATTTTTTGCCTTAGGAACATACTTGCACACCCTGAAAGAGCCAATGCTCCTGTGACTTTTCACGTGGTCCCAGCTCCTTGAGACAATATCACCTGACTGGTAGCCTGATTAACTTTAATCCTCCTTTATGTTTAAGCACAGAATCACTTCTGGGAAGAATTCCCTGAACCTCCAAACTGCCTTAGGTGCCCTGTCTGTTTCTACACTTGCCGGTATAGACAGACCTCTGTTACAGCTTCTCCATGCTGTGTTGTAGTGACCAATTTGTTCCCTGGGCTCCACACTAGCTGGGGAACTCCATGGAACAGGGGCTGCCTCCCGTTCATCTTTGCATCCTATTCATTACCTGGCAAGCGGCTGGAGGATGAATAGATAAGTAACTGACATGTTGGGAATCTCTTATCTGTAGCTGGCTGGTGAATAAACGCTTCTGGGGGGAGAAAGGCTTTCTGATATCTTTCAAATAATATTACACAACCTAGTTTTTGATGCTTCCAACTAAGAGCAGATAATGCAAAATCCAGTTACATTCTAGGTTATCTCAATGGCAGCACGTGCAAAGGAACACATCATAATAAACCTCTGCTTTGTGATGAACATCCTTTTTCCTCGATGGGGTTAGAAAACCAGAATGCCTCTCCCCCTTCTGAACTGGAATATACTGCTCCCTTTGGAAATGCTGCTCTCTTTTTAATAGAATGGCTTCATTAGCAGAGCCATCATTTTTACAAGGTCACCCACAGCCCCATGGACAGACTTACAGCATAAATTCACAGGAGAGCAGGCTTTGCCATGCCGGCAGACTTGGGTGACTGGGGAGTATACAGGCACCTGAATTTGTATTAAACACACACACAGCTTTAGTATTCAGAAGATGCCAAAAATAAAATCATGTGAAGTATTTATGTATTAGGTGTCCTGAATGAGTATACTAAAATATTCTGTGCTGGAACCTTCTTGAGAGGAAAATACAGTGCTGAGATGGAACGCCATGCCCTACTGCATACCCTATCCTTTTATGCTTTTCTCAGAAATGGATGTTATCAGCCTACGTAAAGATCTGAAAGGGTGGTCCAGAACTGTGCGTTTGGCCAGCATGATTTGTCTAACTTCTAAAAGTTGTAAAATACAACATAAAATCACAAAAATGCTTAATACATAAGTATATAGTTTAATAAATAATTATAAATTAAAAACCTATGAAACCATCCTCCAGTTTAAGAAATAGAACATCAGCACCTATTAGGAGCTGAACTGTGTTCCCCCCAAATTCTGATGTTGAAGCCCGAACCACCAGTACCTCAGAATGTGACTGTTTTTAGAGACAGGGCCGTTAAAGGGGTAATTAAGGTTAAACGATGTCAATCCAGTGTGACTGGCATCCTTACAACAAGAGAAAATTTGGGAGCACAGAGGGAAGTACCAGACATACAAGCACAGAGGGATGACCACAAGGGGTCGCTGTGTCGAGAAGACAGCCACCTGCAGCAGAGAGAGGTCTCAGAAGAAAGCAAACTTGGCTGACTCCTTGATCTTGGATTTCCAGCCTCCAGAACTGTGAGAAAACGAATTCTTATTGTTTAAACCACCCAGTCTGCAGCATTCTGTTCAGTGGCCCCAGAAAACTAATATAGCACCCCCAGAGGGACCCTTGTGTCTCTTCCTTATGACAATGCCATCCGTGTCCCACCTCAGGCGTGTCACTCACTTGACTTGAAATTATTGGTAAACAGGTCACTTTTCACCTTCGTTGTGCTTGCATCCAAAAAATTACAGCTCAGTTTTTTTATTAATTTGAATTTGCATGCCTTTAGGCAAAGCATCCACTCTATAATTCACAATATCTAATGTTTCCTATCGTCTTCCCCTGTCTCATCCTTGGGCACATGTGTTTGACACTCCTTGGCCTCATGCCCAGCTTCCTGGCATGGACCTCTTTTAATGGCCAATTATCAACTCAAAACTGACTGGGTATGATGCTAACAATCACACTCCCTCACTCCCACCTGTTACAAGGACTAAATGTCAAGTTTTTAGGTTTAAATTACAGTTGAAACCATTTTGAAAATTTCATGACACCTATTGAAATAAATAGCGTCACCCAGAACTGTCACAACCCAAGATAGAAAATTGCTAGTTTAGCCAAGGTGAGCTTTATTTAAAGAGGTAGCAATACCAAAATCCTTTTCTTGCCTGCATCATTCAGGATCCCCACAGAAAACAGATGGATCATCCTATTAAACTCATTGAAGATTTCTTTATTTACAAAGTAACTCATTACAAAAGTAGGAGAACCACAAAGAATCATAACTTCATAACCTGGGTCTAGTAGGAGGAAGAGGGACAGAACAGACAGGAGAGAGACAGAGAGACTAGAAGCCAGAAAGAATTGTTTGGAATGGAACTCCTTGAGCGTGACCTTTTGATGAAGTTTCCAGCAGCCCGAGGCAACCGCTCAGTGAGCGAGCAGGAGAAATTAATCTGCATCTTCACTCTTCTGCCTCCGATTTCCTGGCTGGCTCCCCATTGACCTAACCTAACCAGAAGCCAGAGGGCTTGGGGACCTACGGAGAGAACAGGAGAAGGGTAAATCTGGAGGGGAAATGGGAGATGTCTGGCACTTTGCTTGCTTTCCAAGTGACAGCATGAGAGAATGTGGGCTTTGATTTTCCCAGGCAATTCCATGTTGGAAATGTGACAATCCTCCAGGGAGGCTGGTGCATGAGAAACACGCAGCTTTACCAGCATTCCCCTGGAAGCTCACAAAATCAGGATGACCATTCACTAATAACCTAATAAGAAACTAGTAAGAAAAGCAAGAGCAGGTATCTTCAGGGATTAGAGACAGTGTGCTTCTTAGACATCTTGCTGCCAATTAGATTGTATGACATTTGAATTCACTGATTTTAACACTGAGACATTCCACTGCCAAATGCCAAGAACAATCAGGAGCAAAATAGAAAGCTACCATCTGGAAGGATTAGTGTGCTTTTTAGGAAAGTGGGTGTGACCACTACTAACAGTTGGAATCAAAGTTAGCTAATCTCTTAACCGAAAACCGGTCTGGCCGCCTGCTGCTACAAAAGCCAATACTTGAGAGGCAGGTGCTTATGTAAAGGAGAGTGGTTTATTTGCAGATGCTGACCACCTGGAAGATGAGGGACTCATGTCACAAAGCCCATCTCCATCTCTCATTGGAGGCAGAGGTTTTTTTAAAAGTGGGGAGAGGGGAACAGAACAAAGAGGTCAAGGGTGGGGGTTGCAAAGTTCCCTACGTGCAGACGAGCACAGTCCATTCCAATAAGGTCCAGGGTGCATCATTCTGGCTCACGTCATCCCAGCTTCACATCATCCTGACTCCATGGTTGAAGGTCAGCAAATCTCCCGGAGCTGGGATGCTTAAAGGTCAGGATCTGTATCTTTTGCAGTTAGTTCTTAGAATTCTTGTACAAACATTACTTATCTACAAACCGCGTATTAGTCAGAGTTGTCACTTATAAAAACACTGTCAAAATGGTGGGGTGGGTTATAACTTTTCACTGTTACAATTTTCTACTGTTATAATCTTAAAGCATAAATCTCTCCATATATATATATATTTAACACATAATACATATGATGAAAGTGGGAATTTCTTTTCTAGATTATTTCCCCCCCAAATAGAGTAACTATCTGATTATGTATAGTATGAAAGTTACCTTTATTTCTAGGTAATTTTTATTATAATGGAATATAATAAAAGTATAATTATATAGAATGCAATAATATAATATATGTAATACATAATTATATAATAATTTATTTTATAATAATGTGATACAATGTATAATAAGTAATAAAATGTAATCATATTATATGTATATTATATCCTCTTAATCATCTTTGTAAATTTAGAATTGGGCATGAAAAAGGCCCATCTTGAAATCCAGCCAAAAGATTTTAGCTATTGAAATACCAGAGTAATTATTCAATGGTCATCTACAAGCATAGATACTAAAGCAAGTGATTGATTAATCTCCTTATCTGTCCTCAGAGACAATTGACATTTGTAATTCAATAGGAGGAAAAGAGAAAACAATGCATTAAAGAATGAGATAGGTCATGCAGAGTTAGGTTTGTTAAACAATATACTAAATTCTTAGAAGAACTGGAACCAGAAATCAGGTCCCAAATTTACCTTTATTCCTAAATTAAAACACTTGTAAATTGCTGGTGGAATGTAAAACGGTGCACGCACTGTGAAAAACAGTATGTCCATCCCTCAAAAAGTTAAATATAGAATTATCATATGACTCCACGATTCTACTCCTAGAAATACTTCCAAAAGAATTGAAAACATGGATCCAAACATGGATACAGATATTCGTATGCCAATGTTCATAGCAGCATTTTTCACAATAGCCAAAAGGTAGAAAGAACCCCAAGTATCTGCCAGCAGATGAATGGATAAACAAAACGAAGTATGCACATACAGTGGAATACTATTCAGCAATGAAAAGGAGTGAAGCAGTGATATGTGCTACAACATGGCTGAACCTTGAAAACAATGTTACGTGACATAAGCCAGGCATTAAAAGACAAATATTGTCCTTAGATGAAATATGTAGAACAGGCAAATTGATAGAGGTTACCAAGGGCTGGGGCAGGGGGAGGAAATGGGGAATGATTTTTTACTGGGTACAAAGCTGCTGTTTGGGATACTAACAGGATTTTAGAAGTACATAGTCATGGTAGTGGCACAATGTTGTGAATGTAATAAATGCCACTACATTGCACGCTGAAGATGATTAAAATGGAAAAGCTTATGGCTGCCTATCTTACCACAATTTAAAAAATTTTCTTTATCTCCTTCCTCCTTGTAGCATTTCATTTTAACTGAGGATATCAAATGAGCCTCAGAACACGGCACAGTACCGTAAGATAAACTTGAATCCAACCACATAATAAGTGAGACAATAAAACTCCTGAAACGTTCATTTCTGGTTTGAGTTCGAAGCACTAGAATGACCTCTCTGGGGCCTTAGTTATCAATCCGGGGGGGTCACTAAATCATCAGAAGAGTGAAGAGAGTAGAAGAGCAAAGCATATCTCATTGTTTCTAAAACAAAGGCTTCCGGCCTTTTCTCACTAAGGCCCTAAAATAAACTGTACTTCCAAAAGCCATAAACATACCCATAGCTTCTGGGTCACAGAGCCCAAAGGGAAATAAGGACCGAGGCCACGCTCGTGCTTGTCAGAGGTGACGGAGATTGCCATCTGCCTCATCTGACCGGGGGAGTGCTGCTTCGTTCTGCCTCCTCTGGCCAGGCCCTGAGTTTGTCCCTCTCGCACGCTGCAGGAAAATTATCAAGAAACATAGCTTTCATTTTTTTAGTAAGAGGCAGTTTTTCAAAGGTATTTAAATAGTAACTACTGACATTTCTAATTTAAAAAGTAACATGTTTTCATTATAATGATTTTAGGAAGAAAAAAAACAGAAAAGCTCAACAAAGGAAAAATAAATCAGCCATAATTTTACCATCCAGATATAATTATGGTTAACATTGTGCTGTGTTTGTGTAATGTGAGGCTTACATGATTAATTTCAGTCAAAAATTAGAGTGCCTAACCTTTCTACAATATGAAAGAAATAGGTTTTCATTGAAAAATACTGGGAAAAATGCAAAATACATAGGACAAGCCAATCACATGAATACAGTCCCCACTACTATTTTGATGTGCTCTGGCCCTATCAGCCAAAGGCCACTAGCCAGGAGGGCTGTAGTCTGACATCTTTACAATAAGGGGGGCACAAGCCAGAAGAACCACGGGATGACTCATGGAAGAAAGAAAACATAGGGTTATGGGATTTAAGGGAAGCATTGCTTTGATGGGCTCAGAGCAAGACGGGGCTGTGGATGAAAGAGCCAACATGAACTAGGGACTACAAAGTAGAGCCCGAGTTCCTTTTTCCTTGGAAACCACAAAGTTAAGGCAGATGTGAAATCATGCGTCTAGAAATCCCTCATCTGAGGCTCTGCGCATGGGTTGAAAATCAGGCTCTTTCTCTGTGTCAAAGGACGGAAAAATCCTCCCTGCAAGGTGGGTGAGGTGCTGTATTCTTTTTCTTTCTTTCTTTCCTCTTTCATTTCTTCCTTCCTCTTTCACTTCTTCCCCTCCCTCCCTCCTTCTTTCCTTCCTTCCTTTTTCCCTCCTTCCTTCCTTCCTTCCTTCCTTTCTTTTTCTTCATTGATTTGAGAGAGACAGGAAGGGAGAGAGGTGGGGCGGGGGGAGAGAGAAACACCAGTTTGTTGCTCCACTTATTTCTGCGTTCATTGGTCGATTCTTGCACGTGCCCTGACCGGGATCGCACTGGCGACCTTGGCGCAGGACAACCTGGCTCTAACCAACTGCACTGCCCAGCCAGGGCAGGTGCTGCGTTCTTAATCTTATGATTTCAAAGAGCAAAACTTTTGACAGCCTAGGTAATAGAAAACAGGAGTTTTCGGTGAGTAAGGCACTAAGAGCTCCGCGAAGAAGGGATCTATTATGAAACTTTATAGCTGCAACAACGGCCTTGGAAGAAATGTTTCCTGTTAAGGTAGCCGCTGGCTTGTCTTGATCTGTGCCGAGAGCCCCGCCTGACTAATGGCAGGGCAGATTTTACCTTTTCAGTGGGATTTTACCTTTTTTCTGATGTTTCCTTCTACCGTTATTTCTATGCCTAAGTTTTGGGGGATTTTTTATTTCTTTTGATCTAAGTTGTTGAAATTTTGTATATCCAAATGTGGCTCTAATTTTTGTACTTATTATTTTACTATGATTTTTATTTTATTACCTAGTCGTTAGTACATATTGCTTTAATGGCTAAATACTAGATCATCTTCTAAGTGTATCAAAGCTCACTTAACAAATCTAAATTATTACCAATTTCTATTTATCATAAATTCCTAATTTTTACTCGAACAAGTTACATATGACAAACATCTGAATAAATCTAGCTTTGTGCAAATTAATTACTGGGCCTAAAGTTATGAGTATATTTGAGGCTCTTAATATTTATTTCTCAAATTGCTATCCCAAAAGTTCAAGTATAATCTATGAAAATGGCTATTCTGTGGCAATCACTTTAAGCACAGGGAATTATCATTTAACTTTTTTAAATTGGTAATTCCAAGGCTGTAGAGTGGTAGTTCCTTGTTATCTTTATTTGCATTTTTGTGCTATTAGCAAGGTTAAAGTTTTCCCATATTGTTTACCAATTCTAGTACATTCTATGTCTTCTCAAAAATTTTTCCTCAACTGTGTATCAAGAAGCTTAGGATGTTTCTCATCAAACCATCTTAGTTCTTCATGTTGTGAAAATATTATGTATTAAAAAACTGATTCTTTGTCATTTTAGCAGCAGTATTTTCTCTCTAGGATGTAGTTTAGAACAGGTCTTTGTGAGGTTCCTTTTTCAATCTTTTGAAATTCTTCTTAATTACCTGCAAGCCTGCAGCTGGCAACAAGAAATGCAAAGCATCAGGTTTCATTCATCTCCTATCGATGGAAACTGGTTTGTCGTGATCGGTTGTGACGCCTCACATCAATAATATGTTACAAATTCTAAAACACCAGCTTTAAATGATGTTGTCACACACATTCCAGAGTTCATCCTTGAGAGTAACGGGTGTAGTCATAGCGAGTTTTCTGGGGTCGCAGCCAGTGAAATCGAAGCCATCAATACCAATAGGCGAGGCAACTGTGAAATGCTGCAGTGCTTTACCATACGAGATTTATGTTTTGCATGTATCCTCAACAAATAAGGGGAGAAATGCCGAGCTAAATCATATTGCATCCCAAGACTGGATCAATGAGAAACTCAAGGAAGGCAGGCCTAACTCAGAAGCCATGACTTCAATTTGAAATATCCGTTCTGATCCTTTCTCGTCTCACATCTGCTTTCTTTTCAGTCTGGGGTAATTTCTTCCTCATATGGCCCTTTAGACACCGGTTAATTTGATGGTTATCTCAGTGACTTCTGTGAAGTCTAGAAGCCTGTGTCATTGTAGTTGTCACCGTGATTTTAGTTTGTTCTTTCCCCAAAACCTCGTCTCTTTATTCCTATCACTGCTAACTAAAAATAGGAAGTTCAGAAACTTGACATGTCTCAGAACATCCTATCTTTCTCTTCTAATGCCCTTTCCTTGATTCATTAATAATTGATGGGTAAACAACAGCCTTGGTTGAAAATCCACTTTGGAAAAACACATGGCCTACTGAGGGTAATAGCTGATTTGTTCAAAAGGCTGTTTTTCTTTTGGGCTTAGCCTCAATATTTCTTTTATTTAATGCCAAACTTCAGAGTTACACTGTTCAAACACTGCTGATATTGTTTATAGAATGGACGACAACCTTGAAAACTAGGGATCACACAAACATGATAAGAAAATAAATGTGAAGTTTACTCAGCTGGGACGGGCAGGTGGCAGTGCTTCCCTGTCTCTATCCAGAGATGTGTGGATACCAAGGCCACTCCTGGGCCATTCCTCCCACCTTCAACATTTTTATGCGATGGAATCAGTTTAACATGAATATCCAAAGTGGTCTTGAAAAAGAAAGGAGGGGGAAGAGACATCACAGAGAAACGAAATAAGCTGTTTTCAGCCTGTAAAAGATTCAGAGGAAGGCTCACCCTCACTTCTTTGAGGGCATGTGGGGCACTCCAGTGATCCCTCCTTTGTCTGTGCCTTTCTCTTTGTAGCTCCTTCCTGACACTTGAACAGTAGGAAGCCTTGAAAATTAAAATTAAATCGCTTCTACAGATTAATTCTGTAAATGCTGGGTTCACTTTCATTATTTTTCTTTAATTTCCCAAATCTGTTTGAAGTCATAGTAATGATGACTGCTAAGCATGAGTCAAGAATAACGATAATCTTCAAGAAAATTAAAAATACAGCCAAGTACAAACTAAAGAACTGATAACATTTGCTCATATTTGTTTTTCTTTCTTATCAAAGGAATGAAATAGAACAACATAGTTGAAATCTCCATGACCCCCATTTCTGGTCATTTCCCTCCTTCGCCCCAGAGGCAGCCATTCCCGTCACAGCTTCATTTGCAGGTGTACTAGCCGTTTACTTTGGATACACATATACAGTGCATATGTATGTGTGTATATGTGCACACACATGTAGTATGGTTTTGTGTGAAAGAGTACTTCTAATTTACATAAATAATGATGGATGCATTTAACTGGATAATAACAGGCTTTTAAAGTTTATCCACATCAAAATGCATTGTTTTATAGGTATATATAAAATCTCATTCATTCCTTCTAACTGCTACGAAGTATTCACTTGTATGAATATTTAATTATCTTTCCTCTTTGGTGTATATTTTTAGTTTCACATTTCTGTTATTGTGAGTATTACCTTAAAAAAAACCTTGTGTACATTTCCTTGTATTCATATGTAAAAAATATTTCTGAAATACTTATAAAGTGGACTCATTTGATTGTCAGGTAAATACATATTCAAATTTACTCAATGCATATAAACAAATTTATCTCCATAGGGATTTTATCAACAAAACTGAACTCTCTTTAACAATTATTGTAAATTTCTATCTCCCCATATTTGATCAATATTTAACATCGTCATCTTTCAAAATCTTTGTTAGTCTGAGGCAGAACTTACTGTTTTAATGTGCATTTTTCTGCATATTGGGGCAATTGGTTGTTGCCTCATGCGGTTACTCACCATTGAGGTGTTTTGTTTTGTTTTGTTTTCCTAAAGACTGTCTATTCCCTCCCAATGGTCCTCCTAGGAAGAGCAGGGTTACTGTTTGCACTCAGGAAGCTGAAGCTCAGACAGGCCGCATGACCTGCCAAAGCTCATCAGACTGGTGAGAATCCCAAGAAGGACTTCAACCTTGGCATCTCAGTTCAAACCATTTCTGTTTTCCCAACACGTGTGCTTCTCAAGACACTGGTTAATCGAATTTAACCCTTTTCATCACGCTGTACTTGATTGACCTCCTAGTCTGGGAAGCTTATCTAAGATGCTCACAAAGAGAAGGAGAGAACTCCTACAAGGTCCAGTTTGAGGTTCTGGCAGGAAGCCTGCCTGGAACAGTTACCTAGTGGTACCAGACATCCCGTGGGCTTTTGAAGGCTTTTCTATTTCTGGCCAAACCTTCACAACAACACTTTGAAGTATGCAGTATTAAAATCATTGTCTTACACATAAGGGGCTAAATAATTTGCCTAGTCTGAAGGACCAGGTAAAATAGACCAAGAAAAGTATTTAAAGTTCTTCTGAGTTAGAGGAAGTTTGATCAGATTTGTTCAGGAAAACTTTCGTGGAGAAGATGAAAGCTAGTGTCAAGAGACAGTTTCCTCTTTCCGCCCACTCTCCTCCAGATTCAGGCTTTGTAGGATCACAGGGCAATGGAACTGTAAAAATCTTTCACAGTTTTTTTCCAAATCCTTTGTCTCTCTTCAGTGAAAAAGCTGAGGTCACTATCTCATCTACAGGAGTCAAGTAATGGCAAGAAAACACGGGAAATCCTAGCCCAGACTAATGTGTAAGGATCTCAGAAGAATAAATGCACATTTCAAAGCCTAAAGAAGCTTCACCTTCTTGTCTTTTTAGTTGAACTTCCTATAACAGAGACCCTGAGTTGACGAAGACCCCTTCAAATCTAAATAAGGCAGAGATAGTGCCTTTGAGTGTGTGCGTGTGCATGCATGTGTGTGTTTGTGAGTGTGTTTTAAATCCTAATCTGCCTACAGTTGTGTACCCTGTATCTTTTGGTTTCACAGCAAAAGGAATATATTTCACCCATTGTGTTATATACCTTCCAACCCTGAAACCTCCTTTTTCAGGAGGCTGATTTCTACTCCCTCCCACCCCCACTTCATCACCTGCCATAGCCCCAGGGGAGGGGACAGGTTGAATATATCCACTGGGAAACAGAATATATGATGTACAAGGACGTTAACAAAGACAAAGGGTATAAAGCCTACTCTTTCTGATTCTGGCAGCTTAGGAGAAGGGGAAGAAAATAAAAAGGAAGCAAATCCATGGGGAGGCACAATGCTGTACCTTCTCTCTGGCAAACATCCAAGAGGAGGCAGGTGAGGCGACATGAAAGGAGGGGCCATTGCTCACTATCCATTTAGAAGTGTAGGGGAGGTCATCTCTCCTAAAGGTGGTCCCCAACACCTACTGAGTTTGGCTTCCCAAACCATCCTCCATTTCTATATGGCATGGATAAAATCCCAGAATCTCCTGAGTGTCCTTAAAGGTATTCCGAAATGAGTCAGCATTTGAGTAGATATTTGCGGAAATCACCATCTTTAGGACAGACAGACACTGAAGCTGAGGACTGTATCACTAGAATAGAAGATGCGGCCAAATTTTAGGGACCCACTGCAAGAGCAAGGCTGAGGAGTGGATGGGTCACAGTAGGCAGGGCTCCTCAGGCTAGCTAAACCCGAGAGAACGGCCCTCCAGCTGTGCTAGCTGCGTGTTTCATCAACGCATGCCAGAAGGACCCTGAACTGACGTCAGCCCTCTAAATCCCAAGACACCACTTTGGAGAAGAGCAATTAGAAGGCAGCTAATTGAAAATATAAAATACTAAGTCATCCATAGTACATGAGTTATCTGCAGAGACTCTTTGAATCATTGGATTGTACTGCATTTACTGGGTATGTCTAAAGCAAAGTTTTCCCACTACCCAGGGGAGCTTGTAAGGAAGATTAGATCAGTTTTCAAGATAAAACGTATCTATGTTTTCTTTGCTTATCTAATTGCAGTGTGAGTAATTTTTCAATACAGCATCAGTTTAAGCGGAGAGGGAAAGAACTGAAGTGGCACTAGCAAGGGTCCGGATACAGCACTTGAACAGATCCAGGCTTCTATTTCTCTCTCTCTCTCTCCCCCCTCCCCCATTCTCCACTTCCATGTGCACATAGCTCCATGTGCAGCCAGGAAAGAGCATCTTTCCATCTCAATCCTAATCCTACATTCATTGGGTAGGGGTCACAGTCACAGAAAAGAAATACGGCTGCTGGACGGCACCCATGTGAGTGGAGCATGGTTATCACACAACTGAGATCATTATCATAGTTGCCTGTTAGCCTTTATTTTTTTAACTTAACATTATTATTAACTATTTCACGAAAACATTTTTATATGTCTGCTTAATAGTCCTTTTTCCTCTTCATCATTTCATTTTATCTTAATTTTTAGTATTATATAAATAATACGATGTTGAAGATAATTATACTTAAATTTTTGTGTCCCTATTTGATTATTTTTTTAGGATACTTTTGTAGAAATGGAAATGCTGACTCCTCAAGAACTGGAATTTCTAACTGTGTGTAAGAGTGAAAATGCTTCAACTCATCCTACTTATAAAATGTCACATAAATAATTTTAGTAATTCTTGAAACAAAAACATCCCAAATATTCACTGTCTCACACATACAGAAAAATTACTAGATTAGTTGGGATTTGTAATTTAGTGCAAATTGATGTAGTTTTCTGTTTTAAATCAAAATTTTAGACTTGTGCCTGTCTTTCGGTTACATAGAGTTCTTTTAGGCATTGCAAGTGTCAACAGCGAATACTTTTTAAACCTTGAAGTCAATTCTTTTTATTTCTAGACTTTGCTCTAAATATCAAAAATACAATGCCACATTAGTGAGGTCTGTGGAAATGCTTAGCTTCAGAGAGGCATCTCCGGGAGTAAAGCATCACCTTGTTTACACATGAAGGAGTTTACAGCATCCTAGATGCACACACTTGAAAACATACACAATTCAAGATCTGTCACAAGGCGTATATGAGCCCCAAATGAGCACTAAGTGCGTGCTGGAGGGAGAGGACACTGTACCACCGGTAGATTGGATTTGAATGCACCGCTTACCTGGCATCTTCTTTGCCAGCTAGACAGGCATTCTACCTTGTTTATCTACTTATTCTTCAGCTAGAGTGGGAATTTATTACGTGTTTGTTGAATTGTTTGATAAACCAATGGCTAGAACAGCAAAGGCCTGGCAGCGATTGATGAGAACCTGAGTTCCCCATAAGGAACTGGGTGGCAAGGGACTGCTCATGGTCAGACGGAGAGGGGACGCCTGGGAGAGACACGGAAGAGACTGCCAAGTCTTCCAAGCCAGCCCTGGCTGGACCTTTGAGCTCCTTGCAAGGAGTCAACTGTGTTACTACTGGAAGATAAATTTCAACTGTGTTACCACTGATAGAAGATAAATTTCTCCATGTTTCTGTCTACTCATTGCCTTGTACAGACAACATTTTGTATTTGTTCATTTGCAGGAGTTGTGAAGGGGCCAGTTTCTGGAATAAGCAGTGTAAACTTTGATCCCTGAGCTCCAAATTTCATCTGTCAGATGGGGATAATAATAGTGAGGGCTTCAGGGGGAGCTAAGGATGGACTGAGAGTACTCAGGGCTCAGCCTGGAGCCAGGCACGTGCAGAGCCGTCGGCGAGTGCCAGCCCTCACGACGTCAAAAATGAAGATGATTCGTTCTTGCTCTGCCACTTTCCACACACTCAAAGTTTGTAAAATATTTTCAGTTTTTTGAAAGGTCAAAATCCCATGCTGACTAACTGAAGGAGGTTGATTTAAAATGGAAATAGCATTTGATAAATATATTTATTGTCTTAAATTGATGAAATGCTGAAAATGGTTTTTTAAAGTCTAAAATCTCATTTTGGCTAGATTCAGAAATTTTCCCCAACTTGTATGAAAACCTCTGGAAAAATAAAGCGCCCAGGAAGTGTCTCCGCCTCTAGGCCTTTGCAAGGTCATGGATCTACTCTCTAATACTGCTTTTTTGCTCAGACACATAGTATAATCTATCCTTTTATAAAAAAATAAAAGGTGAACCTCTACTGCTTTTGTATTTTAACTAATAGCACATTGAGCATTGTAGGTAAAGTCTACATCAATTTTCTTCTTAATAAATTGTAAGCCTGGGCTTCTGGAGCTAATAGCTGTGGCTAGTCTCCTGTTAACAGCACCTCATGAGCAAAACCTGCTCAGGCAGTAAGGTTGTTCAGTTTTGCTCATCTTTACTGGCCTTTAATGCCTGCCACAGGCTGGTATCGAGCTCTTTGAACTCAAAATAGAAGCCCAGCTATTGATTTTAATGGAGGGCTAGCTTCTTATCAGTACAAGTGTCAGGGCCTCTGGGGACATTCTTCACGTGGGTCTGATAACAATGTTTACAGGGATTACAAGGAGCGAGCTCTGCGCCCTTGGACTCCGAGGGTTTGAGATCATTTTCCAGTGAGCTGAATGCACAAAGCATAAAACAATAAGCATTCCTCCATGGGCAGGCAACATGATTCATTGTCACCCAGCAGTGATTAGCTTAACAGAGCCTGGTCCTGCTATTTATAGTGCTGTTAGAAGTAACAGCTAAAGCTCAATGTTTCCAAAGCAAAAGCTATAATTTTTGGAAAATGACTTAACGTTTGGACAGTATAACTCATTCGCTTAACTAAGGCTACATTTTAAAAGTACCAAAAGTATCTAATAAGAAATAATATTAACTTTTAGCCTTCTGAGAGTACTTTGTTGTTGTTGTTGTTGTTGTTTTAATGGCATGAGGGGGACAGTGTTTCTCAGACTTAGGGTGTGTGTAGACCCCTTTATAAAAAGTTCATATGATGCTTTATTTGATACATACAATATAATATATAAAACTTATAAGGTATGAAATATAATTTTTTTAAATGAAAGCACCGCCTACCTTAAGAACAAGGACACAGCCACACAACGACATGCTCGCCTGCAGGGTCCCCTCCTTCAGCCCCCAGCTCCTGCAGAACCAACTAGCAAGTATTTTTCCCATTTTTTTGTGTTGAACTTTATTTTTTCCTTTTTATTGAATTTATTGGGGTGACACTGGTTAACAAAATTATATGTTTCAGGTGCACAATTCTACAACACATCATCTGTACACGGTATTGTGTGTTCACCCCCCAAGTGAGGTCTCCTTCCATCACCATTTAGCCCCCTGCCCTCCTCCACTTTGCCCTACCCCTCCACCTGCCTCCACAGCCAGTTTTGAATTTAGTTTTCCCTTGAGTTTCCAAAAATTATTTTATCACATATGAATCCATACCTGAACAACATATGTTCACATTTACTTTACTTAAAATTGTCTCATACAACATGTAATTGTCTACAGCTTGCTTTTATGACTCAAATTTCTTTCTATGATTCACCTCTGATTTTTTCTTATGGCCATAATTCATTTCTTTAAACTGCTCTGTAAGATTGCATTGTGTAAATATACCTCAATATATTGAGCTATTCTTCTGCTGATATGCATTTTGGCTATTTCTAGATTTTTGTTTGGTTTTGTCTTATTTTTGCTATTACAGTGTTGTTATGAGCATTCTATAACAATGCAAGATTTTTTTTCTGGGACATTGTCATCAGTGTTTTTGGAATTTACCCATTCTAATAGATGTATAATAGTATCTCATTATTTTTAAATTTGCTATTTCATGTTGATATATGATGTTCAGCTTATTTTCATCACATCTTTTTAAGACATGCATAACAGCTCTTCATAGGTTTATTTGCCATCTGTATATCTTCTTCAGTAAGGCATCTGTTTCGCTTTGTCTGCTTTCTTATTGTTGAATTCTAGGTGTCCCTGGTATATTGTCATTCAGCCCTTTCTCAGATACGTATTTTGCAAAGATTTTCTCTCAGGCTGTACTTTTTCTTTTTATCCTCTTAGCACGTCTTTCACAAAGCAGCAATTTTTAGTTTTAATAAAATCTGACCTTTTTTTTTCATCAGTTGTGCTTTGGATGGTGTATCTAAAGCCTCATTGCAAAGCCCAAGACCACCTATTGTCTCCTATGCCACCTCTTGGCAGCCTCATAGTTCTGCATTTTATGTTCAGACCTATGGTCCGCCCGAGTTCATGTTTGTGAAAGGTGTACGGTCTGGGTCCAGATTCATTGTCTTTCACATTTAGTTGTTTCAGCACAGCTTGGGGAAAAGGCGATCCTTACTCCATTCAATTGCCCACGCTCCTTTGGCAAAGATCAGTTGATGATACTTGTGTGGGTGTAGTTCTGGACTATTTGTTTTGTTCTGTTAATCGACTTTCTATTACTTTGCTAACATCTCACTTTATTGATTACTGTAGCTTTATAATGTCTTAAAGTCAGGTAGTGTCAGCCAACTGAATTTATTTTGCTTCTTCAATAACGTGTTGGCTGTTCTGGTATTTGCCTTTCCATATAAACTTTATAATTAGTTGGTCAATCTCCACAGAATAACTCACTAGGATCTTGATTTGGATTGCATCGAACATAAAGATCAGTTTAAGAAGAAGTGACATCTTAATAATACTGAACCTCCCTATTCATGTACATGCAATACTCTCCATTTATTTAGATCTTTGGTTTCTTTCATCAGCGTCCTTTTGGTTAAATTTTTACTACAAATTTGATTTCTGCCTCTTGCTGTGTAGACTATATTTTATCAATTTTATTTCCTGTGTGTATTTTGCTTTACTTCCCAGCAAGTTTTTACACTTTCTCTCACTCTTTCCTTGAAACCCATGCTTTCTTCAGCATCCAGGAAGCCCTTGTCTCCTGGACGTTTTGCCTTCCCTCTGGCACTTTCTTCTTAATTATAATAGTCACTTCCTCTCTTCCCCTTATTTGAATGTTGATGTTCTTCAGAACTCCCTTTTATTCCCAACACAGTTTCCCTGGGCTACTTCATCCACCTCCTTGGATGTAATTACCACCCACAAGCTAACAATCCCCAATCCTTTCTGTCTATCCTAGCTCTCTCCCCTGAATTCAAGCACATAGAGATGTAACTAACTACCAGACATCTCCATCTGGGTGTCCCACCGGGACACTAAACACGACCTGCACAAAATGACGCTCATCTCCTCCTAGTACACCTGCTGCTCTGCCAGAAACATGATAGCACTACCCACCTCAGTCCTGGGAACATCTTTGACTCTTGCCTTGCCCTTGCCCCTGTACTCCTCACCCACAATATTCTTGATTGTGTGGTCCACATAACTGTAGAATTTTCTGCATCTCTCTATCTCCCTAGGCCTACCCTGTCTAAGTGACCACCAGCCCTTACCTGGGTCCCATAGAAGCAGTTTTATGATCTTCAATCTGTTCTCCCTCCGGAAACCAGAAGAATCTTTTAAAATTCAAATTTGTTTGTGTTGCTCCCCCACCTAAAACTCTTCAGTGGCTTTCAATTACATGTAAATAAATCTTGGAAGGCCCTCCTTGACCTTGGTCCCACTTGTCACTACCTCGTCTTGAGCCACTCTCCATGTTTCCTTAAGTTCTCCAGCTATAATTATACCACTTACACTCCAGTTCTTTAAACACACTAGGTACCCTGTGGCAGACACAGTAAATTGTCCCCAGTATCTATTTCTCCTTCCTTTTCGTAATAGAACCCAGCCCACTCTCATCCAGATTTAGTAGGTTACATGGCTGTCAGCTAGTTACTACTTTTACCAGCCTCCCATGCTGTCAAGTATGACCTTTGGCTAGGTTTTCACAAAGGGAATGTGAGGACGAGTGATGTCTACAACATTAGCTGCACTTTCTTAAAAGCCCATTGATTGCCCTTTGTCTCTTCCTTAGGGCTCGAATGCGGATGTGGAACTAGTGAACAATCTTTAACCACGTGGATGAGGAAATACACTACAGGGGTGGGATGGCTATAAAACGCAATTGATCGTGAATGACCATGTGGTATGCAGACAAACTTAAGTTCTTAATGACAGCAGCTTAGCCTGTGTCTCAGTCAGTATAGTTTGGGTTTTGCTGCATGATAAACAACCCCTAAAGCTGAATGGCTTAACACAACAAAGGTTTATTTCTCATTTTCGCTACATGTTCAACAAAGATCAGTAGAGCAGCTCTGTTCATGTGGTCACTCAGGGATCCAGCCCCATGGAGGGCTTCATCTAAACATGTTCTTTAATGAACACTCAGGAGAGAAGGGATTTGGCAAATAGTTCTGTCTCTTACAGCTTCCAGCTAGAAGCCAGCCACATTACTCCAGTCACAGTGCAAATCACCGTGTCCTCTAATTCAAAGAGGGTTAGGAAGGGGTAATTCTATTGTGTTTCCAGAAGAAACAGAAAACCAGAATATCTGTGACTAGTTCTGATGACTACCTCAGCTTCTGCCTTTATATGTCTTAACCCGTGCTCCCCAAACGAGGTATCCCTGTTTCTCTTACTCAAATGGTCATAGCATTTTTCCCTTTGTTTCAAAATTTATGTGTCAAAAATCTCATGGCCACAAAACTTCTCATTAGTTCTTCCTACAATGTTTACCCTTGGGAGCTCTGAAGTATCTATTCACTTTGCATAATGACCCCCAACTATCCATCTAAATATCTGAACTCATCAAAGTTCTGGTGGTAGATTTCCAGCTGCCCACTAGCTGTCAAACTTGTCAAGTTAAACTAATTTAATGTATTACTTTCATTCTCCCTTAAATCTGAGTCTTCTACTAAGTTTACATTGGTTTTTTTGTTTGTTTCCTTTGTCTATTTCTGCGCCCCCAGCCCCAGAATGGAGTCTGGCATGAGATACAGCACTATGTATTCACTGAATAAACGAATGGATGAATGAATGTATAAGTGAATAAATGAAAGAAAACTTTTAGGCTTTGACAATGGCTCCTAAACCTGCAATCTTTTCTGACCTCAATCCCCTCCTTACTAGTTTGGCTATTCAGTTGCTCACTACATATCAACTGGATTATGACAACAGCTTTCTCATAGTAATCCCCATCACCAGTTTTTCCATTCCCCCATCCCTTTTATGGGGTGCTCCTATATTAATTTCTTGAGCACATGACTCTTTCTTCCACTTATTTTACAATCCTATGCACAAGTCGTATGCAAGCACTGTGCTATGTGCTTAAGTTAAACACAGATAAGGCATGGTCTCAATGCTTACGCATCTCACGATCCAATAAGACATACAGATGTGTCTAGACGTACCCAGTTGGGACAGCAGTGTCGAAATGGAGGAGCGTGAAGGTGGAGTGACAGATGTGAACGATACTGAATCATCAAGGAGTCACGGAATAAAGGCTATGTACCCCATGTCCTAACAGACGATTAGACATTTTCCAGGATCTGCAGGAGATGGAAACAGGGACTATTCATCTTTTGAGTCAGGAGGGAAAATGGAAAGAATGAGTGCTGAGGCTGGTTTGGAAGTGGGCGTGGGGAGGCCCACTTTTCCAATGGCGGCAGCAGGAGGCCCTCTCTTTTCCCTCTGACCTGAGAGAAGGACTGAGGAGGGGTCACTGTGCTGTGCAGTCTCTCAGCAAGGCCTGACTGTGCTGCTAGCTGTGAGGATGCCCCTGGTTCCCCACGCCTGCTGAGAACCTTTAGCTTTGCCCATGTCATTCCATTCAGTGCAACAGCAGGTACGAATGCATGGCTACATCAGGAAGCCACTGTTCCCTGTTCTTCCTTGCACATTTTCACCATTCAAGCTGCAGTTTGGTTTGCATGAGAGCACGTAGATATATACTGCTTTCCAGGAAGGGAGCCTGAACTCGGATGAATTGCTGCATGGATTTTGTAAATTTGCAGCAACCCAATTGCTTGGAAGCAATAGCACTTGTTATTGATATAAGCCAGGTATTTTTTTCTAAGAAAGAGAGAAAATAGGAGAATTTTTTAAAGGGGGAGATATTATTTTTGGAATTCCAAAGGCTTAAATTTGAATATAAAACCAAAGCCTGTGAAATTAAAGGCATACATTTTGTAAATAAGCCACAAAGAAGGAAAAGATGACAAAATGGCAGTTTTTGCCACATGGCATCATTCCTGAGCTCCCCCGGCACATACACACACCCCATCAAAAGCAATATTATAGTCTGACTAGCAGGCAGGAAGATGGGGAGTTTTGTAATTTAACTGCCTCTTTGTGCAAAGCCCATGGAGAATAAAAGAAAATTCCATTTCAAAAAAGGAAAAAGGACTGCATAATCAGATGAGGGTGATGGGCAAACCCTCTCAACAGAGACATGTGACGAGTGTCCTCCGTCTTCATACTGACCTGGACTTTGCTATGAGTTCTGGCCCTGTGCTTAGGCTTCCAGACAGCATCCAGCCTGGGAAAGTTCTAGAAACGCTCACAGACCTTTCGCTGATAAATTTCTATGAGGACCGGAAGTGTAACTGTAACATGCACAGAACACAGAGATCACCTAAATAAGCTCGCCGAACCTCAGCAGAAATGGGGGAACAGGTTCAGCCAATTCTCCTCCATCATTTGATAAATACTTAGGAAAGGGAACTGGAGTCTTTTAAAAGAAAATTTCAGCCCTTAACAGTTCTCCGAGGCACACTCTATGAAAGACTTTATAGTAAAATACTAATTAGACAAATTAATTTTTACCTTCACGTTAGGAAACACACCACACTCACTTCACACTAAGAACTACAGAAGATTACCTTGAACTGCCCTTGAAATACATCTAGAATTGCTTTAGGTGTGGGGGGGGGGACAGTGGGAAGAGGGGATTACAGGAACTACTATAAAGGACACATGGACAAAACCAAGGGGGAGGGTGGAGGTGGGGGAGGGAGGTGGGTTCAGCTGGGGTGGGGTGGAGGGATGGGGAGAAAAGGCATACAACTGTAATTGAATAACAATAAAAATTTTAAAAAAAAGAATATCTGAAAGGCAGAGGTTTTCTTTCTTCTTAAATTTTTTCGTTGGCAGATTTGTGAGGAAAAATTAAGACCATGAAACTAGACTTTTCAAAATATAAATCATCCCCCACTTCTTTCGGCATATGGAACTTTAGTATTACTCAAAATCACATGGACATATCAAGTGACCTTTAAAAAATCCTTTTGATAGAAAAATAGACGGAAAAACATTGCAATTCCTTTAACCCTTAATAATTATGAGAAATGAGAGAAGAGCTTAGAATATTGCTAAAGTTCCCCAACCAAATGTCAGACTCACACCAGAGAAGGCTTTTAATCAACATCTAGGATTCCAAGAGAAGAAAGAACATGAGAAATTGTATAAGATATTCCAGTTACTAGAAATTTCGTTAGGAAAACCAAGCCAATTCTGAGTGTGTGTGTTGCGGGGGCAGGGCTGGTGTCCCGCCAGGATCCCTGCTATCTTTCTGCAAGGACCCATTTCGCAGCTACTGTGAGCATTGGCCCCTGATGGTTCACACCTGCCTCCTTCTGTAGCGCAGAGCCTTCAGCTAAAAGAGAATCAGAGAATCGGCACACCAGGTCTGGAGGGATGGAGGGCAGCACAGCTAGCCACCAACGACTGCCTGCAGGGTGGAATGAATGGGGGGGGGGCACTTGTGACCCAGAGCTTCCTGGTAGGGCTGGGCTAGAGCGAAGTTGCAGCGGAGTTCATCCTTTCTGAGTTCTCCTGCCTCTGTGATCCTGCTTTTCCAACCCCCGTTCTCGCGATAGCGTTTCTTCCACAAACTTTTTCCATAGAACCCTGTCTCAGGCTATGCTTCTAAGGAAGCCAGCCAAAAACAACACAACCCAGTAAAATCGGAGACTCTCTTATGCCATTTCTACAATTCCCTTTCCTGTATGGCAATTGATATTCAAAATTTTACATTCTTTTTTTAAATCAAAGACTTCCCCTCTGAGGATCTTACACATTTATAACATATTAGATTTAGAGGTCTCTTTCTCCTGGGGTATTTGCATTTTAACAAGAAACAAAGAACATGACTGGAATTAAGGGGTTTATTGTCAGTGGCTAAAGAACTGGGAAAAAGAGGGAGTTAACTTTCCGGAACCTAAACCAACACATTTCAGGTCAGTACGTACCATGCTTAAACACAAGCTTCACCTTAATGAGCAAGTACTGATGCCATTTGTTTCACAAAACTATAACCCCTGACATTGCCACAAACACTCCAAGGGCCATTCCAGCTTCCTCTGTTTTCAGGAAGGGGTTCTGGAAGCAGAAGCCAAGTGTCTCTCTAGTACCTCACTCCTGGATCTCATCGTCCATTAATTCCTGAAATCATGGAGAAGGAGGCCTTCCACATTTCCCACAGGGTTCTAGAAGTGTTAAGGACCTTTGGAAAGCACCATTTATCTCATTGCCATTTGGGGGGGGGGTCACCATATCATTCATATATTAAATCTAAGAAATATAGAAGGAAAGAACCCTATTTGTTTATTAAAGTTAGCTTTTTCTAAACTTACCCATAGAATCCTGTTTTTATTGCTCATAGTTAAGGAAACACCCATCTGGTCTAATCTCATTTCCCGCTGGAGAACTTGAGGCCCCCAGAACTGAGCTCCGGTTTGCTAACTCCCTGAGTGACAGGCCACCCCAGCTCCACAATGATGGTGCTGCATTCTACAGGCAGTGCCACCCTGCGTGCGTCCTCGATGACAACGTGTGGCACACCATCGCTGGACTGGACTGCTTAGGGCAGTTGGCTTAGGCTGACGGCGCATTCCACCTCCGCGGGTGACCTGACATGGTCAATGAGTCAGTGTTTGAAATGTGAGCTTCAGACCTCCTGTTGTATCTGTATAAATAGACAAAACTGTCCCAGACCCAAGTTGACTAAACAAATGACCATTTGTTTTTACTGGAGGTGGAAACACACCCTCGGGGTTCACGATGTGCGGAATTCACAGTAATTCTCTGTTCCAGCAGATCTCAATAACATGGGCGATTTCGAGTCTCTGTTTCTATCAGTGATTTTTTGAAAAAGAGATTCAGATTTTTTAAAAATTATAGATATTTTTCCCTTTAATAATAGTTTGGCTTTTTGATCAATGAAGTTAAATTGAAAGGTTCTTATTCTATGAAAAATCAAAGTGTTCACATTCAAAATAACAAGCTTGTCTTTTAGTACTAAGCATAAGAAAAGGACTCAAGTTCTTGCAGAGATATGTCATAACGTCCGTATGTTTAGAAATAAATGAGAGCTGTGGGGAGGGCATGTATTTAGAAATAAACCTTCAGGCCTCATGATCCCTTTCTGCTCAACTGAGGAAACTAGCAAAAAGCCTCTGTGGTTGGAAAGAAAATTGGCCATTTTTTACCTTGTTTACCATTCAGCATTTTATCTGAGTCTAAATGTGTTTATGAAGAAACTATTAGGACAGCTAGCTTTTCTACCAAACTGCCCCAGCAGCCTGCGTGGACATGCAACAGAGAACCCTAACAAGGCCAATCTGGTGCAGCCACTCCCCCCATTCACTAAGGAAAGCCTCTTCCACACATCCTCAAGTTCAAGGAGGGCAGCCAAGTTTGCATCTCTGCACAGGACTTACCCTCAATGCTTTATTGCAGCTCAGTATTGATGGCCTGCAAGTCTGGGAAATTAGTAACCCCCTCTCCTTCCAACAACAGAAACAAGAATGTCTTCTGATTTCCTAACTTGCCACCCTCCTAATTCATTCTCCCTGTACACTGCGTGAGTATAGAAATGAAGCAGAGTGAACCTTCCCATAATTATTTGCAGAAACACAATATTTTAAAGTTGAAGAGGGTCTTAAACATGATCTCACTCTGTGCTTTGTGTTTCACCAGGGAAAATCCTGCTGTTCCAGGAAGTCACGCTATCACATTTTCTCTGCCTCGGCTCTGGGACCCAGTGTGTCCTGCAGCCGTAAGCACGCAGCCTCCCCCTCTGCACAACTTCGGCACTGATGTAAGCCTACTCACTCGCACATGCACACACACAGGCTTAGGGCGTGGGACTGGGAGGCAGTATGAAATAGAGGGGAAGATGAAGAACAGTGGTCAGTCGAGTCCAGAGTCAGCTGAGCAACACTTTGGGTCCCTTGGAGGATTCCAGAAACACCATGTCCATGAGTTGGAGAGGTCACTGCCAAGCCGGAGGCCCAACAGACTTCAGTGAGAGCTACAGGGAATAGACCCTCTCCTCAGTGGGCTGCAGTTTCCTTCCAGCTCCAGCCTTTTTAATTACACAGATTTAAAGTAAGTGTGTTGGGGGGCCTGGAGGGAGCAGGGGGGAAGAGGGGGAGTGGGGGGCATCTGTAATAGTGTCAACAATAAAAAAATGTGTTGTTGGTGGGAAAAAATAATATAAATTATGTAAATAAAACTATTGTCAGTATTGTGAGGGAAGCATTCCAAGGACCCACTAAAGGGAGACTGTGCTGTAGCAAAATGTTTATTAGTGTGGAAGGCTGCCCCTGTGTCCCTGGTCCATCCACAGAAAAAGTCCAACCATGTTATCAGCAAGGCCAAATCAAAAGTCAGTGTCCGGAGTTTCTGCTCCGTATGAAAGCTTAGTCCTATGAAACCCACACCATCTGCTGCAGGCCTAGTAGCTGCTAGACCCACGTGGTCCTGGGCTAGAGAGTACACACACACACGGGACAAGTGCAGGTCACAAGTGAGAGCGAGACGGAGGGACAGAGCTTCTTTGTCCCCCTGAGGTCATATTAGCTGGGATGGACAAGGTGCTTTTTCAAAACGACCAATCAACTTCCCAAGTTTTTGTGGGCTTTGTGTGGGCCCACACCCTAGTTAGACTGACAGGCCACTATGGTCCAGCACTTCCCGCTACCCCTGCCATCCCAACAATTGATACCAGAGGGAGGAATGGAGGGGTGCTAACTTCCTTGGCAGAGAAGTGCTGTGATCCCCTGGGGTGTGAAGCCGTGGCTTCCTGGTGAAGCAAACAGGCTTATGCTCCCCAGTTTATTAAGCACAATGTCTAATTCCCTTTGCTCTCCTTTCTTATTAATAATTAATTAACTACCTATGATAATAAGTGCATATGAGTCTTTTAAAAAATTGTTAAACAACCAGACGAACAGATGTTGTAGATTGAAAGCAAGTATTTACTTGGTAAACTAAATTTCTGTATGTGTGGCCAAAGCTGATTTTCAGCAGATTTTGGATTTGGCTTCTCCAAAAAAATATTTGTTTTCTCTATGTGGAATTGTTGTTCATTCCTGAGGATATTCAAATGTTCGCCTCTATTAGTTTGCTAAGGCTGTCATAACATAATACCACAGATTGTGCGGTTTGAACAGGAGAAATTTGTTTTGTCACCATTCTGGAGGCTAAAAATCTGAGATCAAGGTCAACACAGGGTTGGTTTCTTCTAAGGCCTCTTTCCTCAGCTAACAGATGGCCATTTTCTTTCTTTGTTTTTATATGGTCTTCCTTCTGTGTGTGCATGTCTCCTACTTTCCTCTTCCTCTGAGGACACCAATCATATTGGACTTCATTTTAAATTACTTCTTTAAAACTCTATATCCGCCCTGACTGGTGTGGCTCAGTTGGTTGGGCATGATCCGGCAAGATGAAATGTTGCTGGTTCAGTTCCTTGTCAGGGCACGTGCCTGGGTTGCAGATTCAGTCCCCAGTCAAGGCATGTATGAGAGGCAACCAATCGATGCTTCTCTCTCTCTCTCTCTCTCTTCCTCCTTCTCCCTCTCTCTAAAAAGAAATAAATAAAATCTTAAAAAAAAACTCTATTTCCATATACAATCACATTCTAAGGTACTGAGGGTTAGGGCTTCAAGACATGAATTTCAGGGATACAAAATTCAGCCCATAACATCACCTGATACAGGTAAGAAACACAAAATGAACTCGACCAGGCTTGTGGCAACTCGGTCTAGACAACCAGAAAGAGAATTGATATTCTCATCCTAAGTATGATGATGTTGTTCGTGACCAAAATGTGCTGACATTGGAGCACTGTATTTTGCAGTAATTTTTCTGTTGAACAAGAAGACGTCACTATGGGTAAAGGATGGGGATTTACTTCAAGGGACTGAACATTGTCACTGTCAGTCATCTTAGGAAGTGATTTCTTGTAGAATAGGAAGTGAAATCCAGAGAAGAAAATCATAGTCTAGGAGACCCTCAGAAGAACTGGGTCCCAAGACAGAGACACAGATTTGCCACACTCCGAGGAGCGAGATGGTTTGGACCCTGCCACGAAGATGAAGCCCTGTGGCACTCTTGCTGGTTAAGCCACTGGTAAACAGAGCTTAGCAACAGTTTTGTTTTAACCAGTGGGATAAATAGTCACCACTCACATATGCCCAACTGCTAGCATAGGGTAGGCAGGGGTTGAGGGATGGAGGCAGGGCATGGGCCACAGGAATGTCAACCCCTCTATTTGATTTATATCTGCTTTCTGTGGTAACATAACCCCTTTCCCTTAATTTTTAACAAATTTTAATTGGGACAACATATATACAACATAAAATTTACCACCTAATATTTTTAAGTGTACAGTTTAATAATATTAAGTATATCCACATTGTTGTATGGCCAATCTCCAGAACCTTTTCATCTTGTAAATAAGAAGGGTTTTAATGGGTGAAACTCTGAACCCACTAAATAATAATTCTCCATTCCCTCCTGCCCCCGTACTCTAGTAAGCACCATTCTACTTTCTGTGTCTGAGAATGTGACTCCTCTAGGTACCTCATAGAAATGGAATCATAGAGTATTTGTCTTTTTGTGACTGCTTTATTTCACTCAGCTGTGTTGTAGCATGTGTCAGAGCTTCCTTCCTTTTTAAAGGCTAAACAATATTGCATTACATGTATATACCACACTTTGTTTATCCGTTCATCTGTTGATTGGCATTTGGGATGCTTCCACCTCTTGGCTATTGAGAATAATGCTGCTTGGAACATGGGTGTACAAATATCCCTTTAAGAACCTACTTTCCATTATTTTAGCTATGTACCCCAAAGCAGACTTGCTAGATCATTAGTCTATTTTTAATTTTATGAAGATATTTATTTATTAATTTTTAAACCAGATAATATATCCACCTGTTTAAAATAAAAAATGATATAAATGCTTTCAACTGAGAAGTCTGAATTCATGCCTTTTTCCTCATCCCAAACACCAACTATAGTTAACCACTTACATTGTCTTCTTTTGTATCCTTCAAGTGTTTCTTTATGCAAATACATGTATATATTCTCATTCTCTAAGGCAAGAAATACTGGTAAAAATTTGGTCCCCATGATCTTCCCCCCGATGTCATGTCTGTGAATGTGTTTATTACATGGCAAAAGGAACATGACAGAGGGGATTATGGTTATGGTAGCTCAAATAAGGAAATTATCCTGGATTGTAAGAGTGAGGGCCAAGCTAATCACTTAAACAGCAGAACCAGGGGCAAGAAAGATAAAGCAGAAGTGAAAATCAGAGATTCAAGGCGAGAGAAGGACTCAACCCATCATCACTGACTTTGAAGGTGGAGAACAGGGAGCCATGTGACAAAGAATGCAGGCAGCTCCAGAAACCGAGAACAACGGCCTCATCCCCACTGGCAGCCAGCAAGGTCACAGGAACCCCAGTTCTACAACAGCATGAAAATAATTTGGCCGACAACCTGGATGAGCCCAGAAGCAAGTCCTTTCCCAGAGCCTCCAGATCAAAATTAAACTGTCCAAAACCCTGATTAGGCTTCAGAAGACCCAGAGCGAAAAACCAGCTGAGCCCATCAGGCTTCTGACTTATAGAACTCTAACTCCTGCAAGTGCAGCCTAGAAACTTCCTCCTGCTGTTTCCTGTGTTGTCAACTCCCTCCATAATCCCTTTAGTCCTCAAGCCCACACACTCCCCTCATAACGGCTTTCACGCACCCTCTGCTCCATCCATGCTCGTGCACCTGTATCATCAGGCAGCCATGGCCGCTCCAGCACTTGCCTGTGTGCATCCAGTTCAACGCCCACAGTCTTCCCCCATACCTGAACTCACCTGCAAGCTCACCTCTCCTTGATTTCTTCATGGTTAGAATCAAGATCAGAGCATTTGCTATTCCCTCTGCTCCATAACTCTTCCACGTGGTTGACTTCCTCTAACTAAGGCAAGGACTTCTTGCAGGGGTGTCCAACCTGCAGCCTGCAGGCCACAGGCAGCCCAGGATGGCTATGAATGTGGCCCAACACAAAATCACAAGTTTACTTAAAACATTATGAGATGTTTTTATGATTACATGTCACAATGTATTTAGTGTGTGGCCCAAGACAACTCTTCTTCCAGTGTGGCCCTGAGACAACAAGTTGGACACCCCTGCTGGTCACTCCCAGTGAAAGACGCAGAAAACACAGTGGGTGCGTTAGGAAAACCACTAAACTACATCGCATTGGTGGCAGCAGTCCTTTCTCAGCCCTGTGTTTCCCTTGCGCATAAAGTGAAAACACTGGGTTGGGTAAAGGCTATCAATCATGTTTCTGCCCTAACGCATCTGAAGGTGTGACACGATCCCATTGGCAACAGTGGCAAAATGCAACATGGTTCTTGACTCAAACATTTCCAGACTCTTTGAGAAGATGAGTTTTGTGAAGTTTGAAAAAACCCCCTTGATTAGAATGGCCAGACAGAATACAAGTGTCAAAGTTAAATTTGAATTTCAGATTAACAGCAAATAATTTTGTAGCATTATATATCTTACATATTCCTTGGAACATACTTATACAAAAATTATTCAAATTTAATTGCATATCATATAGCTTTATTTGCTCAATCTGGCCACCTGCCTTCTACAGCCCTCCAATTCTCTCCCCTTGGTAGTGCGCACAGTGGTTAAAAAATGGTGGACTCATCGCATTCAATAAAAATACACGAACTGCCAGGTGCTGTTCTCATGCTAGGAATAGAGTATAACAAACAGTCCTTTTTTTGGTTTCTTTTTTAAATTTTTTTTTAACTCATAGTGCTTATATTTTGCAGGGAGCTGGGGAGCACAAGAGACAATCAATAAAGAAGCAAGTTCTTCTTCAGTTCAGTCCTTAGCAATTCACCAAATGTTTCTTAAGTGCCCGCTAGGTTGCTGGGCAAAATGGAAGGCAGCAGGAAAAAGGGAGAACTGGTACGAGATGACCGACTCTGTAGAGGAAGCCACAGGTAGGAGTCTACAGTAGCTGTCAGGGCTGTCGAGGACAGGCCACTGTGGACGTCACTGTGACTCAATGACACAGAACACATGTGTTCCCAGCACCAACCTAGTAGTGACAATGCAAAAGAGAACATGACACAAGGCATGGTCTTGTAGGAGTTTATAGAATCGAAGGGCCAGTACACAAATAATTACCTAAAGAATTTAATGTGCTTTGGGTAGAAGTCTGTCACGCGGTGGGAAGAGGGGATACAGGACAATGAGATCATTCCTTGGAAGAAGCTTCAGAGAAAGTGTCACTAGACCTGAGTCTGAAGGTTTTACCAGGAACTGTTTACCAGGAACTGGGAACGGACACTCAGGGCTGGAGGGAGCAATCTGCTGGGGCCTGGGAGAAAGGTAGGTCAGAGGGGTGGCTGGGTAAGAAGTCGAGGCTTCATGTGGAAACCTTATATGTCATGCTAAGAGTTCATACCATTTCTGCAGTTGATAGGGAACTTGCAAAGGACTTTAAGTGGGATTAGGATAGTAAAAATTACTCAGGCAACAAGAATGGAGGCTGGATTGGAGGGAGTCAGAAAACAGAAAAACATAACCTAAGCAGAAACTTAGCTTGAATTATCTCTAGAGTAGTAATAGGAATGGGACCAAAACTTGAGAAATATTTAATAGCACTATTGAGAAATTGCTATGTAGGAAAAATATCAGAATTCAGTTTTACAGTGTCTCTTTTCCTTTTGGCTACACAAATTGGACCAAAGATACATTTAAATTTATAACTACCAAATATTTCATGCTATATATAGTTGACAAATCAGAATTCTCGCATCTTTAGTTTCCACGTTTTGCTGAATGGATAGTTTCTTTAACTTTAAAATCTTTAACGAGACAAGAGATAAACTACGTGGCATTCAAAGAGAGTCATCTTTTTAAGCACTTTTTCCTATTGCAAATGTGTCTCTTAGGGAGTCGTTTGCTTTGTGTTCATAAAAGGTACTAAGTAGAAATGCATTTCACACTTGATAATTGGTTTTCACTTGGCTTGACCTTCAATTTGTTACTTGGCAGAATATGTCTGCACTTTCGGTGGAAAGAGGATGTTAGGGACACGATGCTCTTGGGGGTGGCTGCCCAGTTAATTATCCTTTCCACACGACTCAACGCCGCAAAGCTTTCTGGCAGAGAACACTACTTGGAACTTCAATTCTTAAATTTAGTTTTGCTCCATTTTACATTGTTTTCTCTCTTAGAATGAGTCTCTTTAAAAAAGCCATAACAAAGCAAGTTGAGAAATCTATAGTGTGTGACACATTTGTTAAGTGTTATTGACTCTTACCACCTCTGCAGAGACAAAGGTACTAAAACCAGTGAAGCCTCTTGATACCACCCTGTGGGAAACGGGAAAACTTCCCCCTTCCCTCCCCTGGTTCTTTTGGCTGGTTGAATAATCAAGTCAACATGAGACAGATTTACAAGAGAAAATCAAATGTAATTTAACACACACAGGAACCCCACATGTATGAGAGAGTCAGAGACCCTGCGTACCTGAGAGTTTCCGAGGCAGAAAGGGAAATGAGGCATCTATGGAATTCCGAGCTGAGGACCATCCTGGGGCTTCAGAAGGGAGGAGGATCCTTGCAGGATAAGAAGAGGAGCAGGATGATCTTGCCCTACAATGCTGGGTATATACAGATCACGCTATTTTATTTTTTGAATTCAATTAAATTGAGCCCTGAGTCTAGATGATGATGCCTGAGACCTGTCTTTGTTACAAGACCCCTCTTCACAGATGCTTGAGAATTCTTCAGAAAGACCTTCTGGTCCCAGGCTGCCATGGCCCCCTGGGTCGTTCTCTGTCCTGGCCCATTGGTTCATTTACATAGAGCAGCCCTGCTCCCTCCAGGCCTTTGCCATAGGGATCTTGCTCAGGGACACGGACAGGCTCCAGACTTAGTGGTCAGGACCCACACCACCCTCATCAGTGCTTCTGCCTTAACATAGACCCTGAGTTCCCCCGCTTGCAAACACATTAAAGCTCCCCACCCCCTTCCAGTGAAGGGTTTCATCTCCAGTCTTGGCTCCTTCCAATCGGCTCTCCCCATTGCAGCCAGAATGACCTTTGTCGCTTTGTTTGTTGTTCACTTGCTCTATATTAAGGTTTATATATAACCATAATTTCAGAAGGACATTCACATTGGTTAATGTAATGCAATTTATTTTAACTTACCCTATGCAATTTGAATCAGAAGTTGCCCATAACTTAGGTTTAAGATAAATAGAGTTTGGTTTATTTTTAAACCTTTTACAGATGTGAAAAAACCTCTCAAATGCTATGAAAGCTGGCAGCAAGAACCCTGAGAAAAACACCTTTGATTTACTTTTTTTAATGGTAGAAGAAAAACTAATGCAAAAACTGGTGCAACAAAGAAATTTTGTAATATTTCAGTGCAAAAAATATCAGCGAAAAAAATTTTAACAATTACAGTGTAATCTTGGAGGTGGGAACCTCCATGTGTTAGTTTCATAGAGCTTTCATAACATCGCCACAAACCTGATGGCTTAAAGCAACAGAAACCTATTCTCTCACAGACCTGGGGTCCAGAAGCCTGAAATCAAGGTGTCAGCAGGGCTCCCTTCTAGGCTGTAGGAGAGAACTTTTCCTTGCTTCTCCCAGTCTCTGGTTCCTTCTTGCATTCCTAGGCTCACGGCAGAATAACTCTGCCTCTGTCTTCACATGGTCTTCTGCTCTCTCTGTCTCTCAGTGTCCAAATCTCCCTCTCCTTTCTCTTAAAAACCACCCATCTTTGGATCTAGGACCCACCCTAATTGCAGGATAACTTCATCTGCACATCCTTAGCTAATTACATCTGCAAAGATCTCATTTCCAATAAAGTCACCTTCTGAGGTCCTGGGTGAACATCAGTTTTGGGAGGATACTGATGTTCAGGTAGAGTATAAATTTACATAAACCAAGATCCAAGGAATTTCTTGAACCTAAGTTCATTTGATTTCATCCACTGAGGTCAACAAGAGGACTCAGCACATTGGCAGTCAATATTTCTGATATTTATTTTTAAAAGGGCATTTATGTCGCAGTTTCTCCACATCTAGCCCGGTAATAAATTATAGCACTAACGAGTATATCTTCTGCGTTCAATTATATGTCAAGTAGCATGCCATGGAGTCTGTCTGGGTTTTCAGTTCATAAGCACAGAGTAAGTTAAAACTAGTTTGGTTGTATCACAATTCCGGTGAATCCATCAATAATATGCACATTGCTCATAGGCAAAGGCCTAATGCAAAATATGAATTTGTGTTGTCTGGCTTCTGGGTCTGGCCCAATCCTTGACAAGGGCTTGCACAGATCCTTGTACCCCTCTCATGGCTCCTCTCACATGGGTGTTTTTTTCATCTATTTGAATATGTGTCTAAATAATGTCAATGAAACCAATGAAGGTGGAGACCCAGTCTGTTTTCCATTGTGTTTCCAGCACCCAATACAAGAGTGTGGCTCATAATCAATATTCAACAAACATTATTTGTTGAATAAGGTAAATGAATTGATCACCTTGCCTATCTGTACTTTCTCATCTCACTTCGTTGGGTGGTATCCATAGATACAGTCCCTGCCGTATCTGAATTGGACTCAGGGAACAAAATCTTTTGGTAATCGGGGCAGTCTTTTTCCCACCAAGAAAACGATAAACATGAACAGAAAGCCAAGGCTTAAGAAATGGGGACAAACACTGCTTTTACATAATCAACAGAGATTTTCACAGCATGCATCGCTTTTATTCCCCTTTGGAAAATTAGCAATCTGTTATTGCCCATGTAGGAGGAATGCAATGAAGAGAAAGGTCCAAGAGCTGGGCAGGGGGCCATGGCGAGTAGCAGGAAATTATATCAGGTGACAACTCATGAGCCCATCCACAGGCCCCCCTGCCAGGGTGTTTTTGAATTGGTCACATCTTCCCAGAGCACAGGCGTCTCCAGTCTGTGCACGAAGCTGACAGAGCCCTGGTCTGCGGAGTTGCCTGCCAAATCCCCATGAAGCCTCTGTTGGCTGAAGCACCAGGAAGTCCTGGTTTCTGAAAGGCAAGACACCCGCTGTTTAAATTTATGTTGGCCTTCAACTGCCACAAAGGCAATCTGCTGAAAAGTTTATCTCAAGTTGAAATGAAAAGGAAACATCTTAAGTAAATCCAGCTGTTTGTTTCAGTTCTTGCTTTTTTAATTTAGTTGAGCCAAGCACATTCATTTTCAGAGAAAAAAAGAAAACTGCAGATGTATAGAGCCCAGGAAATTGATTTGGGGGAGAAATTCAGCCAAATAACAAAAATGTCATTTCTGCATAAGAATCCCCATCTTTTCAGATTTTAATTGAGAAAAATGAAGCCCTCCAGCTGACTGAGGAGGGAATAAGAAATGATTTTTCTTTTCTTCCTGAGCACCTGACCCATTAGAAACTGGATATGGAGAAAGCTCTGGGGCAACCTCCATGTCTCTAAGGCTTCTCAGTAGCTACCACAACTATCGCAACTTTCCCCAAACCTGTTTATGTCGTGCCACACATTAAAAATAGTAGTCTTCTTTGGCTGCCTGATGGTTTTGAAGAATTTGCCGTGATTCAGGGGTGTTCAAGTACTTGCTAACTTCACTGATTTCATCATCTGGTGGCCAGGTTCAAGTGCAGCCGCCCCGCAGCCTGTTTGGACTAAGGCATCCTTGCAGAAGGTGAATTCAGAGTTGACGGGGGGCAGAGTGGCCAGTGAGCCCTGACTCCATCAGTTCAGCAGCTGGGCGCAACTTTCCAAATACCTCAGTGTGCGTGTAACTTGTTGGGCGGCCATGCCTGGTAAAGGTGTCGAACGAGTAGGTGATTCTTTTAAATGTTAAAGTAAAGAGCTGTGCACAGTACAAAAAAAAAGTCTTTGCAGAGCACACTGGAATCAACAAATGGGATAGTTTTTTAAAGGTTAACTAGGTAAAAAGAAAAATAAGGTCTCTGATTATCATGGTAATTGTGCTGATAATTAACTGAATTCTGCACAGAATAAAACAAATATGAACTTTGCCAGCGGTCAGGACTCTGGCCTCTTCCCCACCTACCCCTTCACAGGCATCTAACCCCACAGCCACCCATTGGTCAAGCTCTCCTGAATTACTGGCTGAATCTGTACGGGGGCTGAGGCTGGGCCAAGGGTAGGCTGTGGCTGGGCCCCCAACACAGAGGAGAGCCAAATAACTGAACGTGGACCAAGAGCACCTACGTGTCACTGTACAGTGATCTCAACCAAAAGTGATTTTGTGCCCTCCCTCCCCACAAGCCAGGGGACAGTTGGCAGTGTCTGGAGAAATGCTGATTGTTGCCAGTAGGCATCTAGAGTCAAGGCCAGAGATGCTACTCAATGTCCTACGATGCCCAGACAAGTTCCCCACAAGGAAAAACTATCCAGTCCAAACGGCCATCGCAAAAGGTTGAGAAACTCTGCCCTCCTTGAACATGCAGTGAGAGGAAAGAATGTCCAAAAGGAGAATTTTTTTTTATTTCTGTGAATGCCCGTCTGGCCAAAGAGGCCATGCTCTGTTAAGGTGAAGTCTGAGACAAATACAGCTATAACACATTGTCTGTGAACCTACATTTACACAGCACATCGAGCTCATGCTGCTGGTGATTGGATCTCTGAGCGGGTGATGCTGGCATTCTAATCACAGGCCCCGAAAGGACCTGGGCACCTCGGCCCTCACAGCACAACACAGTCACAGGAGCGAGCAGTAATATTGTAACACCTTTTATAGGAACTAAGCACTAAAGCTGGTTATAAAGAACATATTTTTTCCCAGTTCTATGAAGATGTACTCAACATAGACTTTGTGTTGGTTTAAGGTGTAGAACATAATCATTTGATATATGTATACATATATCAAAATGATCACCATAATACATTTCCTTAGCACCAATCATCATACATAGTTACACATTTCTTTCTAATATGAGAATTTTTAAGATCTACTCTTCTATTAACCTGTCAAATATACAATATTGTTAGTCACCCTGCTGTACATTACACCCCCAGAGTTATTTATCTTATGACTGGAAGTTTGTACCTTTTAAACATTTACCTATTTCCCCCACCCCACCCCCACCTCTGGAAACCACCGATCTGTTCTTTGTTTCCGTGATTTCATTTTTTAGATTCCACATGTAAGTACAATTATACAGTATTTATCTTAAGAACATGTGTTCTTTGTCCTGGCTTATAGCCTAGTATTCATTCCATGCTAGTCAATGCTTCTGAAGGACATTTATGGAATTCCTTACTTTCCAAGTAAAGAGAGAGGCTACAAAATGAATTTCTCAAAGAAAACCCGAGTTGTTAAACTCATTAATAAAAACAGAAATGGATTTTCAGAGGGAAAAGCACAAGCGTTCAACTAGATTTACAATTCTGACCCCTGTGCGTCTTCTGGGTACTTCTGTTCACGGGCAGCCCTTAGTTTTGAGACCCTTGCAAACTCCCAGCCAGGCCTCACTGCTCTTGGGGCAACCAAGGCACTCCCAGCTGCTAACCTGACTCTCCCCCTAGTACATCACACCGTGCACTAAGCTTTATTAGGACTGCTCAAACCAGGGCTGCCCCAGCCTCAGGGAGGATGGCCTTTCTGCCTGAACACAAATGGAGGCAGCAGACCTTCTATTGCTGGGCTCACCCACATTCCTTCCCCTTGGATTCATGCCTGAGAAAGTGGAAGGAAAAACCAAAACTTCGCTTCTGCCCTTTTCCTCTGCTTCCATTTCCCGTTTTTCTGCTTCAAGCCAGAAGGTGCAGGCTGTGCTTTTACTTCTCTTTCCCGTCAGCAGATTTTCCCTGTTAGGCCTACCCAGAGGCCAGGATGTGGCCACTCTTTCTTCCCCACTCCAGCCTCAAGGACATAGTTACGCAGTTAGTAGGTGGTAGAGACAGGAGTGAAACTCAGTTCTCTCTCACCAAACATGTGTTCTCCTTGTTGTATGTATGGCACACCATCAGTGGGAGAATTCAAATCCACCTCTCAAATTCTCAGTAGCTGTGCGGCCTCTCTATGCCTCAGTGTTCTTATCCATAAAACGTCGATGATTACAATAATGTGTGCTTCCTGGGAATGTTGCAGAGATTAACTGAGTTAATACATGACAGTGTAAAGCATGACACGAATGTCAGGAGGAATTACTGTTGTGATAAGTTCTTCACCCTACCATATTAGTGATGAGAGAATTCACTCTCACATGTAGGTGATGTTGGGGTTGTTCCTCCATTTTTTTCAGAAATTACGCTTCCTAATTAAAATCTTCATGACTGCATGAGTGCACAGTCTCTGAAATCATTATCTAAGGAGCTGTTTCTATTACAACCCTGCCTTTCAGACTCCAGTCTAAGTGTTTGTTCAAAAAAGAATACCTCGTTTCTAATCGTGGCGAGTTGGACTGGTCTAGTCATGGCAATTGTCCCTGAAAGCACGTGTCAAAAAATGATTTGTCACTGTGGGTATAGTGTGAGTTTTCTTCCGAGGAGGCTTACTGTCCACTTAGGCTTTATTTAGTCTGTTATGAACAGAATTTTATATAACCCTAGTATGTGTCATCACTGATTTGCTCTGGGAAAACTGTGCTAGCAGACTCATTGTTATTCCCTTCTCTCCTTTTCTATTTACCTCTGTGTTGCATGGTTAATTCTAATACTTAGGTCATTGGCACTGCCTCTCATAGCGGAGACCTGGTGAGCATCCCCTCCCTTTCTGCCAACTTTTCTTCTATTAATAGGACACCTCTTTACCAAAGGAAACACTTTTCAGGTGGTTAGGATGGGACTGAATCTCCGAGAGTCAGTGACTGGCTCAGGGACAGGCACATAGACCCTGGGGAATATGAGGGTCTTCCCAGAGATTTGTCTGCTAGAATTTTCTAGAGAAACATCTCCAGAGAGTTTCTAAACAGTAGGGTATAAGCCTTGATTTCTGGCAGCCATATTGCCTAGTACCTGGTGCACACCTGCCTGAAGAATGAAGCCAAGCAGAGAGTCAGTGAGATAGAAAGGCGGAGCCAGAGCCCTGACAGCAACATCTGCACTCCTAGAACCTACCAGTGTTAAAGCCCGTGACTTCCCAGTTCTGTATCAGTAAATTTGTCCCCTACTTTTAATGTATTTATTTTGTTATGGTTTGGGTTGGGTTTCTGTCACGGGCAGCTGAAAGCATCCTAATTCACAGCCTAATTGAGCATTTGGGTTTATCTTTGTAAAAGTGATACACATGGATATGCCTAGTGTCTGATGCCACAGACGTAACTGTAGCCAGTGGGATGCCATCAGTGAGGGTGGTCTCAATGGCTGAAGGGCCCCAAAGACTCATTGCCTGCTGAAGAAGAGTCATAACCTGAGGGATTAACCAGCCCTGCTTCCTTTAACTCTTACATGGAGGCTGACTTTGGTTTCCTCTTGGATTTTGAGTAGTAGCCTTCATCTTTATAGCACCAGGATACCTGGTCCTTGTTGATCCTGGGATCTTATTCTCTCTTAGCCTCATTTTCTGCCTCTATCAAACCAAAGTGATGCACTAGTTTGGAAAGTCACTATTCATCTTAAGAAATTATTATGATTCTTATGTCCTAATTGTTCCCTGAATTTGTCTCATCCTCACACATAAACTGTAAGCTCTTATGTGCAGAAATATCATTTTAAATTTTTCTCAGAGAAAAGAGGGTAGAGGAACTCAGAAACCTACAGTTAATGGAGTAAAATCTCCCAGACTGACACTAATCGCTGGAGCAGAGGCTCCATCAAAAACATAAAAGCATAAACCGCAGAAGGATAAATTAAGAATAATAATTTCTTAGCACAAAATTATTTAATATAAATCTTTTTTAAACATTAATTTTTCCTCATTATATAGTTAATAACAATTTTTAAGTTTTGGGGAAAAATTAATAAAAAATCTTTTATAATAATTTAATGCAGAAAAATTTAGATATTGCAATTTTATCCATCCTTTTCAATTTGGGGGGAAGAAACTACAATGATTTGTCCCCAAATATAGAGCAAATGGTATACCCTACAATTTTTTTCACTTAATATTTTGAACACTTTGTCATATCATTTGTTTTTGAAATCATGATTTTGATAGTTACAACATATTCCACTATGTAAACAAGGCGTAATTTAATTTTCACTACCATTGAGAGACATTTAAGTCATTTCTGATTTTTCCTTATTATAAATAACATTGCAGGGAACTTTCTGGGATATGAATCTTGGTGCACATCTCCTCTTACTTCTTTAGTTGGTGTTAATTAATTAATTAATGCTTATAATCATAATGTATGATGAATAATTAATAATTAACTTACTCACATTTTTAAAAATGGGTTATTTAATGGCTAAAATTTCTGAAAAGTTTTTAAGCAAATGATGAAACAGTTTCTATGCTGTTTTTTGTAAGGGCCCTAATTTAAAGTCAAACATGCAGTTTCGTGGAGGCAATTTTGAGAGAGGCATTAGTGATGTATTCTTTGTCATGTACTTGCAGAGCCTGGCGGAAATATCCTCAGGGTTAGATCTCAAAATGCTGTGGATGTGCAGAAGTGTGTCGTCTGCCCGATATTTATTCACACACAAGTTTCACCATCTGATCTTGTCATGTGACAGGAATAAATATTTCACATCTATATCTTGCTGTGTAATTTACCAAGCACTTTCATATGCACTATTTGGTCCCAACAACAAAGGTCATAGAAGGAATAGTTTATCTTATTTCTAGGTGAAGTAACTGAGAATCAGCCTTATCTTTCAGAAAAATGAATCTATGTCAAATCCCATCCTCTCGTTTTGAAAGTCTCTGTGGTTTTACCTTCATGGTAAAACCCTCAGTGGTAAAAGCACTCCCCAGCATGCAGGACCCTTCCCAAGCTCCCTCTCTACCCTCTTCTCCTGCCTCACCCAGTTCTTCCTGTGTTCTCACCCGCATGCTCCACCCCCCTCCCAATGGGCCCTCCTATGCCTGGAGGCCTCTCCATTCATTGCTCGAATTCATCACTCAGTAAACTAGTCTCACCCTCTTAGACTGTGTCAAAGGGTACTTTAGCAGAAGGCACAAGTTTTTCACTTAAATCCTGGGGTCCTCTCTTTGTATTGTTCCACTATTATAGCACTTAAAACTGTACCATCTTTGTAGTATATCTGATTACATGTGATTTCGTTCTCAAATAAACAGAGCACCTTTGGGGTAAAATCATTTCTTACTTATCTCTGTAACCCCAGTACGTAGCATGCTGCCTGGCACACAGTGGCTGTTTTGTTGAATGAACCAGTTTGGGGACAGAACCTCAGATCCTCAGAGTTAGTAGCATTAGTCTACAGACTCACAGCTTCTTCTCCAAATGTGTGAAGAAAGTGATGTACAAATACAAACATGAATTCTACTGTGTGAGTTCCTGCCCTCCATCAACAGTTTCATAGTTTAAAGCAAATCCACCTTCTCATTAAGTTATTTCTTAGAGGAATAAAGAAAAAGGCTAAAAATATTGAAAAATAATTTCACATGGAATGGGATAGCAAGAGTCCTGGGCTGGAGGCCATGCTGCTTGGTTTTTGGCTTGGTTTGGCAATTATCGAATTAACTGGCAAATTAATGTCTAGCAATTAATGAATTAACTGGCATACACAGCACCTTTCTAGGCTTGGCTTCATTATCTAAGAACAAAGGATATGGATTAGGTGACTCTAACCCCCTTCCAACTCTATTAATTAGCTATGAAAACACTCTGATGTATGATACATAAAATTAATCACTTTATGCAAGATAAGGCAAAAGTAGGTTTACAGTTGTTCATATGGACAACGATATAGTAATTAATAAATAGTAATACAAGAATAAAGTCTGTTTTGCTCACACATATACTGACAAATGTAAACCTACTTTTGCCCCACACTGTATTACTTTGTGATTTGGTTTTTTATGATTTTTATCACTATAAATTTTCACTAAAATTACCTAATTCATAGTTATTAAAGGTTTTTCAATATCTAAGGGGTGGGTGGAGAATAAAGTATTGTTTCTCAGAGTCTCCTTCTGAACTGGCTAACCAAAGCATTCTCCTCTGCCCAGACCGGGAGTCAGGCTCCCTCTGTCCGGTCTAGAAGCCTAAGGTTTTCCGCTTCCATGTGTGTGACTTGGATCAGGCACAGCTCAAGTTCAGAGGTGCTTCTTCTAAGAAAACAGACAAATAAACCTTTAGGCAAGAGTCACTTTTCCATGTGTTTTAGTCAGACTCGCCACCCTGGATTATTGTAACAGAGCCAGTCACAGACCAAGGCAGCCTGGGAGCTGCCCAGGATGCTGATGTATAAATGACATTAAACCCTCACTAAATAAATTTGAATATGCAGCATACCTAAAGAAATGAAAACTGGCCCCACTGAAATGGAAGTAGACAAAGCACTTACGTGAGGCAAAAGAAAATCTCCCAGCAAGTACTTTTAATGCACCCAAGAGGCTGCAGGGTAGAGCCCGCCGTCTTCAGAACTCCCCATCAAGCTACGTCAGCCAGTAGACTGACCGGGGGTCAGCAGACTCAAACAGCTGGCGTTCTGGAAGATGATAATAGTACTGATAGTACGTGAAATTCTGTTTTCAGAAATGAATCACTTATTTTACTATTCTAACTGTGGACAGTTTACTATGCCCCCAAGTAGTTGCCTAGTTTGGAAGAATTGCAGGTAATAATTGATCTTTAACTCACAAAATAATAGGCATATAACTTTAATAAGTATACAATTAATTTCTCTATATGTGACAGTTACTTTTATGTGTCATTTGGCTGGGCTACAGAGCCCAGTTGTTTGGTCCAACACCAGTCTAGACATTGCTGTGAAGGTGTGTTTTAGATGTGATTAACACTTAAACGGGTAAACTCTGAGTAGAGCAGATTACGCTCCATAATGTGGGTGGGCCTTATCCAATTCACTGAAGCCCATAAGAGCAAAGACTGAGATTTCCTGCAGAAGAAATTTAGCCTCCATCCTGCAACATGGGGTTTCCAGCTGGTAGATTTTGGACTCAAGACTGCAACCCAAACTTTTTCAATTTCCAATCTACTGTCTTGCCCCACAGATTTCAGGTTTGTCAGCCTCTACTTTAGCAGGAGCCAATTCCTTAAAAAATTCTCTCTCCCCCCTCTCCTCTCTCTCTCTGTCTCTCTGTATGTGTCTGCAAGTATCCTATTGGTTCCATTTCTCTGGAGAACCCTAGTGCATCATACCCGTACCTAATTTAATTTGAACTAACTTTGAAAGAGCCCACCTGCCAACATATTAAGAAAGACTACTCCAATGGAGCAGTGTGGGGTGAAGGATGGGGAAGGCAGGATTGGAGGGCAGAAACTGTGCTCAAAGATCAGGGGCTAAAGTGAACTGTTGAGACGAGGTAGCTCCTAGGCACAGCCCCCAAGTGACAGGGTGATCCACATATCTATATCCAACAAATAACTTCAGTCTGCTGCCGTTGCTTTCCCTAGGGTGGGCACAGCTCTAAACTCTTCACACATGCTAACTCACTAATCAGGACAGCAGCCTTAGTGGACGTAGATAATGGTTGTATCCTATAACACAGATGAGGAAGGTGAGCCTCAGAAAAACAGTAATTTATCACCTAACTGTGGATCCAGAATCTACATCTAGACTCTGACTCCAGAAATTAACCTGTAAATTTAACCATGATGCTAAAATTGTCCCCACAGAGAGAAGCAATGTCTGCTGAAGAATCAACTAACAGGGGGGAAAAAGCATTTTAATGGCAAAGAAATTAGAGAGTGGAAGGGATCGCCTGGCATTTGGGGACAGAGCTTAGCTAGTCTGGTCTAAAGGATTTAACATTGGACCATTAGTGCTCTTGGCCTTCTCATTAAGAGAGGTTAGGGGTGTGGAAGGGCAACAGAAAACGTTTAATGAGTTCTGCTATTATTGTATCGTTACTGCTCTCCTTGTAGGTTCCAATGACACCACAGGAAAGGGGGTGGCCTTTGTCACCACTGGGCAGTGATGACAGCCTCGCCTCTCCACCAAGCCTCCTCTGCCACCACTCTAACCAGGAGGGGGTGGGGCCCCTCTTCGATCCTGGGTTGGGTAGAAGTTTCGGCTCTCCACATGGTCTTCACTGATATTATAGGGATTGGGGCTTTGTTACTAAGATGAGCAAAAAATCCTGGTTCCCTAATCAGCATTCTCTGACACTATTTTAGCAGGGAGATCTGGATCTGCGTATCAGAGCCTAAGCAAAATTGATAAGAGTCTAGACTTCCCCCTCCGCCTTCTGGATGAGTGGGGGTGAGGCTGGAGTGGAGTGACTTTGGTCTAAAAGTTTTCTGTTTTGCTAGGCTACTCCTTTCCTGGTTCTCTGGCTAGAGAAAACAGGCCTTTGTTAGGGCTTTTGGGGGGGGGTTACACTCATGGGTGTTTTGGGGTGATAGCTTCTTCAGCTCCTAAGTTGGGATAAATAAAGCTAAAAGAAAATTCAAAATACTCACCAATGGATCTATCATGCCTTCTGCCCTGAGGTCTCTAGTCAGTCTGCCTTCTTCTCTCACCTTTGAGAGTCTGCTTCTGTGTGTTTTTATGTTAATGTCCAGGGCTTTTAGTTGTACTTCAGGAGGAACAGGGGGAAATAGGTTCACTCCATCTTCCTGGAGGCAAAACGTTTGATCTATTTTTGAGCATCCAGAAAGCCAATTTGTCAAACCATTTTACAAATAACTTTAAGTGGGAGAGTAGTCACCCCAAGTCTTAAAGATGTTCTCAGCCCTTGGTGGGCATGGCCATTTTCAACTCTAGACCCCACCTACCACCATCTTTCTGAATGTCTCTTCCTTTCCCTTTTTTTTTCCTTCCACTAGTCTTTTCCTTTTAGGGAAAACCCAACAAATTGTCCTGCCCACCCTTCTCCAAAGTCTTAGAGAAGTTTGTTGAGTGTCTGCCACATGCCCAGTTGTATAGAGTGTGTCCAGCTAAAATCTTCCTTCACCTTGAACGGAGAGAAAGTTGCTGAAACATTTTTACGCTGCTGTTTATTAAGTGACCCTGACTAGTTTCTAAACAAAGTCACAGATAATGATTATTTCAGATTCATTTCACATTCTCTTCTAAAATATTTCCATTTTAGAAGCCACGGAGTGTTCTAAAAGGTCAGTCACTCAAAGTCATCTTTCGAAAAGCAGCAACAGAATGAGATAAAGGGCTGCAGGTTTGTGCTCAGCGCCTTCTTTGCCTAAGTGATGAAATTGAACTAATGGAGTAAACTGAAAATACTGGCCGTTAGTACTTTTTAATTTTTTTGGAACACATTTATTTTTCTCCTAAAATAAATAGAAAATCTAATCTGAATTACATAAGAATTATTAATTACATAATAATCCTGAGTCATTTCCTTTGTACCGTGAAGGTTATATTATTTTAAGAGTAACAAGTCTAGAAAAATGCATTTGGTGAAATTCAAGAACCTATACTCAAGTCTTTGCATGAGGGCATTTTAATATGAAAAACAGTTCAGAATGCTTACATGAAAGAAACATAAGGATTGTAAAAATACAGTTTATGAAATATTCTTAAAAACAGTTGAGATCAAAATATAAAAAATTCCAGTTACATTTTCCATAAAGATATGTCAATTTTGAAAGACAGGGACATGTAATAGGAATTGGAATATACTTGCAGAAATTACGGGTGTTACATAATATGTTTAAAAATCTCCTTCCAAGGCCTGCAAACAAGCACTGGGGACAGACTGCTCAGTGCCAGCACCGTCTCCCCGCTGGGAGTGACGCGCTAGAGCGACAGCCCTGCTTCGCGTTGCAGTGGGGAAGACTGAAGATACCAATGGGAATGAACAGGCAAGGTCTTCTCCGGGGTGCTAAGTGCTGGGAAGAAAATCCAAGATGATGTTTGGGAGCACGACTACCAGAAGGGTCCCTCTTCAGACAGGGTGGCCAGGGCAGGTCTCTCGGAAGAGGTGGCTTCTAAGCTGAGGCCTGAAGGTTGTGACAGCAACACCAGTGCAGGGCTTTTGAAAGGAAAAAGGACGCCGTGTTTGGGAATCTGCAAGTCGCCAAGCGCCCTAGAGGGCAGAGCCAGGCGGGAGGGAAGGAGCAGGGCCGGAGCCCGGGGAGGTCACGGTGCCTCTGCGCACCGCAGCGAGGACTCCTGATTCCACTCGCCTTGGCAGGGAACCCACAGGGGAGAGCAGGGCGGGGGACAGGGTGACAACGTGAAAAACATTCCACTACCCGCTGTTAAGCTCAAACTGTAAGCATTCGGAAGGAGATGCACCCAGGAAGTTAGATGTCTGAGCCAGGAACTGGGGGGAGAAGTCCGTCTGGTCTGGAAACATCTGTTAGCGACCGGGATGTATAGTTGCTATCTGTTGTAGTTAAGCTCTCCCAGAAGCAGAGCCTGACACGAGCATTCGGATGCAAACAGGTATGTGGGAAGTTCAGGAAGCCCTAGCAGGGAAAAGTGGAAAGTAGGTCAGGAAAGGGAAGGCAGCCACTTAGAAGCAAATTACTAAAGTGGGTAGTGAGGAGGGAAATGGGGGCAAATACAAAACACAGTGGGCTTTCCCCAGAGTTCCCTGGTCGCCATTTGAAGGACACTGAAAGCTAACTTTCATGTCATCGGCGAAGGATTCTCTCCAGGCCCGCTGCAGGCATGAGCAGAGCAGACTCTGCGATGTAAGGCCCAGAGCTGTAAATGCTGGCGGGTGGAAGCTGGCCAAGCCCCTCTGAAGGGTCCAAGGGATTGGGGGATTGACCCAGATTGCGTGGATCACTCATTCGAGCAGTCAAGATTTAAAACTGTGACCGTAGCTCTAGCGTCTACACTTACCCATCACTCTACTCTGCTTCATGATACAATGTGTTTATTTCAAAATACATAGAAAACATTGAAAACATAAAAACAGTAAAAATATCAAAACAGTCTCCAAGTTTGTGTGTGACATTGATAACCTGGGAAGTAAACCTCCTACCTTCTGCCACTTGAATCCTTGACCAATCAGAGGTAGTTGTTGTTAATAACCTTCACTCTAATAAATATCAGTGACATTTTTTCATCAAAAAGAGGTTAATGTGAGTGGTCCTTTAAGAATGGTTGATAGAAAAAAAAATTTATTTCCTGCATTTCAACGATCCCTCCAATTCCTTTGTCATCCTTTCCTCAAAATTAAAATCCTCATTATTAATTTGAATATGATTAGCATTCCAATAATATATTTACATGAAGGCCATATTTTTTCTAGTGTATTCCCTTTCACAGTTTTCAGTATCTGGTAGTCTTAATGCTGAAGGAAAGCTGCGGAGGGCAAACCCTGAAACAAAGCTGGCCCCCACCAGCTTTATTTCCAAACTCACACACTTCTCACATAGATGGGTCCTGAGGCCTTGGTCCATCACAGACTTCTTTCTGTAATGCGTGAGGAGTGACCCAGATCTTTTACATGCCTAGGGCCTCCTCTGAAATAGCAGGCTGCTTTAAAAGAGGGGTTTATATGGAGAAATCAAACAATTCCAGTTAGGAGATACCCAGAGATTTTATAATTTGCCATTAAGTAGGATTCTTTTGCATCGGTGATGAGAAGGCATTCTGCCACAGTGAGCCATTTCAATCGATCAGGGCTCATCGTCACATGGCTAAGAAGGCAGAAATAATCTAACCATCCACCTAAGAAGATCAGCCAAAGAGCTTTATAAATACAGCACCAGAGAGCTAAGCAGGCTGTGATCAAAGATAATACTTCTGTACCAAATGAAAACACTGGTAATTTTTCTGGGCCCTTGCTCAAATAATTTTTTTCTAGGTACTTAGAGCAAAAGCCCTATTTCTAATTTTTTTCTGGAAGTGTGATATAAAAAATACCCAACATATTTACTGGAAATTTTGTCAGTCTCTTTCTAGGGCACTCTCTGACTGTACAGTATACCCTTAGGACATACCACATACATTAAGACTTTTTATCTTCATCTGCACCACTCTCCTAGGAATGGTACCTTGAATTCATTATGGTTTCAAATTAAATTTAAATCCACAAATTTCTAATTCATGCTGTTCAAAAGAATGTACTCCACAATATTTATTTGTTAAATATTTTCACTGTTTGCTAATACCAATACATTTTTAAAGGGAAAAAATTAAGATTTAAAAATATCAAATAAGGAAATAATTATTCCCTGTTTGGAGCGTAAGCCCACTGTTCATATACAGACCATATTAAAATCAAACTCTGAACCACTTTTAGTATAAGCAAATTGCATTTAGTATTTTATAGAAATTTTAACACTATAAACTATGAAGTTGCATTCAAGGAAAAAGCCTTTCCCATTACCTCCGTGTGGCAGTTACAAGCATCTACAGTTGCATTTGAGGTGCCATCCTTGTGACCTCCTCAGAACCCCACCACAGGAGCATAGCCCCTGCGTCTTGCCTTCTGAGAGGGCTTGCCAGGCCCTGGCTCTCCTTCCTGGCTCTCCATTACCCGCATCTGCCTTGCAGCTGGCTTGAGGCTTAGCCTGGCTCCCCCTTCCAGCCCGCAGGTAGGGATGTCTAGGAAAGTACACCACCCTACCTTGACCTCAGTCTCCGCTGCCCCATACCTGCGATCACGCTCTGCATGCAATGACTGACTACTGAGGACAGAGAAGCCTGGGAAACAAACAAAAGAGTGTTTTGGATTAGAGAAGCAGATGATCAGAAGTTACAGGTGTACATTTCACTCACGGATATCACATGAGAGTGGTTGAATTATTCGTTCTCAGTTCATAGCGCATTATCATCAGCCATCATATACCAGGTTTTCTTCTTTGTGCTATTAACAAATTCATGAGATCATTTATGTTTGTTTGTTTATTATCTTGTTCTTATAGCCAGCTCCCTTTCCACTGCTCCCCTATAGGAAGCTATTCTAATGTGTATGTAACTTTTTGTGTGTTAAATATGTTGCTACAGAATGTTCATTAGGGTGTGTGTGTGGTGTGTGGTGTGTGTGTGTGTGTGAGAGAGAGAGAGAGAGAGATAAGAGTGGTGAGGGAGAGACAGAGAGAAACACATATCTCACCTGGGATTCCAGTTATTTGAAAGGTTACTGAGAAGGTAAAAATACGAATACAGTTGATTACATAACTGATTTAGTCAATAATCTCTGCTCTGGCATGGGCTTGTCAGTTAACCATCCCATGTGGAGTCTACACACTGTGATGTTGTTATAGAGCCCCGGTGCCCTTTCCTTGGTATCCCTAGAAACACAAACTTCCTGACAAGAGACCATCATCGTGCACAAAGTTGAGAAGTAAACAGGCTTTTTCTTACACTTGATGGCACCTTTTAATCTCCACACTCCCATTTCCTCTCTAGTCCCCTTTGCTGTACCCAGGACAGGAGTAATAAACCGAGAGATCATTTGTCATAATAAACACTTGGGTGCTCTCCAAATTCAAAGTGCTTTCACCAACCAAAGAATAGCGTGATGTAGTGGATTGGAATCTTCACTGCTATTTCCTGGCTATTTCACTTTAGAGAACTTCCACATCCTAGATGAAAAATGAGATTAGTAATAACAGCCTTCAGCTGCTGTTAGAATGATGACCAATGTAACTGAAGTGCCCAGCAGTGCCTGGCACATGAAAGGCACTCGGCAAAGGCTGCTATTATCACATATTGTTTCTAGGGATGCCAGAGGGAAAAAAATGACACCAAGTAAGTTTGAATTTCAGACAAATAGCAAATAATTTCTCAGCATTAGCATGTTCTAAGTATAGAGCACGGGCATACTTTTGTTGACAGTCATTTTTCATTTGCTAAATCTGGCAACAGATAGTTCCCCAGCTCAGACTTACACAGTGTAAGTGTGAGGTGGGGGGTCAGGGCGGTGCCTTCAGTAGATCATTAAGATCCTCAAGGTCAGGACCCAGAGCGTTTTCTAGTATTTTGTACCTTATCCACCTGTCCCCCACCTACACCATTTAGCTGTGTCTTGTTCTTCATGGCTTATCAGCATCCTCATCAAAGAGTGAATGGAGGAGCTGAGTCCAACCAAGTGCTGACTGTTACCAAATCAGGACAGCTCAGGTTTAGATTGTCTGTGAGATATCGCTAAGCCAGGTCCGAGTTACAGTAACTGTCAAGATATTACCAGAGACACTGAAGTTAAGAACAATCTAACAATAGCCAGGGGGGAGTGGGTAGGGGACAGTGGGAAGAGGGGATTACAGGAGCTACTATAAAGGACACATGGACAAAATCAAGGGGGAGGGTGGAGGGGGGGAGGGAGGTGGGTTCAGTTGGGGTTGGGTGGAGGGATGGGGAGAAAAGGCATACAACTGTAATTCAATAAAAATAAAAATTAAAAAAAAAAGAGTTGGTCTTATCATTGATGTCATTAGAAGGAGGTGGGAGAAGAACTTTAAAATCAGCTTTAAAATCACCTTTTTGGGGGGACATCCCAGTGTAAAAACAGCCATCATAGACCTAGAGGTCAAGAAAGATAAATCTTGATTCTCATCGAGGGAAGGATCCTGCCCTGGGTCCTTTCTTTGTCTCTTCAGAAGAACTTGGAGTTCTTATTTCTGCAAGCACACCAAAGACATATTTTTTCTATTGGAAATATACACTCAGAAAAAAATTAACACCCTAGGCCAGTACTTGTCTACGGTGTTAACTCATGCGGCTAAAATAAGAACTCCCTGCACGGAGAACAGAGTCTCGCGGGCCCTCGGGTGACCGCTGTCCAGAGGCTGGCCTCTCTTCTCCTACAGTGCATTTTGCTTTCATTCTTCCTGTAGCCCCTTTTTACCATACAATGGTACCCTTTTCTGCCTATTTTAGCTTTTATTCTTATTGACTGACTTAGTTTGGTAGAAAAGCTGAACTTGAGGTATTCTTTTTAATCTGCACGAAAAAATCTCCTCTTTCCCCTTTCCGTATTTGTAGCTGTCTGATCCGACATCTCCAAGAAGGAAATGACTACAAGGTGTGGGAAATTCTCACAGCAGCCTGAAGAGTGACAGGCTAGCTGGGCCCCAGATCTGCTTATTGACAACCCCTGTATCTCAGCTCATTTCTGCACACCGACTGGAAATGTCTGCCTGGAATTTCAATTGCTTGTTCTTTAATAAATCTGCAAATCCCTTAGCTCAGGAATCAGTTTCCTTAAAGCAGTGTTTCCAGATTGTGGGCCGTGGACCACCTGCACCAGATTCTCCTGAGGTTTTTATATAAGAGGCCAATATTTGGGTCTTGATGCAGACCTACTAATGAATAAACATCTGTAATTAATAACAAGTTTTTAAAACTTGGCTTTAGAAAGCATATAAATGTGATTTGAATTGAACCTTATGGCTTATTTCTTCAATTGCCAGCTAGCATTGTCTAGCTAATACCCATCTGTGACTTTGCCACTTCCCTACCTCCGCTGACCCACAAACCCAGGTCAAGAACGGCCGAGGGAGCCAGGTAATGACCACATCTGAGAGGATCACAGGGCAGTGCAGAGGGGCCACGCTGGGGGAGGCCAGCATTCACTGTCACTGCACCCACGGGCACTACTGGATTTTCTACAGTGGGTTCAGTACCTGCAAGACCCTCTCGACTGAAACAGCCCCCATTAGATCTACACCTGAGGAGGGAGCTACAAATGCTAATTCCACACACACACAAACGCCAGAATTACATAAAGCTTATTTAAGAAGTAACTGAAGCATGAACACATTCGCTAATATATTGCAACTGCAAATTAAATATCCTGTGGTTTTTCCATTAACTTTCAATCCCTCCTCATTAGGAATCAGTAAAATCATTAGTCAGACATGGTTAAAGGAGTTATCTTTTACCTGATCAGGTCTGGGTTGTTTTTTCCCCCCTTTGTCGGGCACCTGTGTTATGCCCAGCTCCTCTTCTATTTTAGGCTGGTCTCATTGGAATGGTCATTTCCTGATTATGTGACACCAAATGCCAGTAAGTCAACATTTTCCAGCTTTCTGTAATTTTTCAAAGTCTGGATCTTATCATGGAAACTGCATCAGTTTGGTTTCTGTGTTCTATCTCCCTCCCTAATTGCACAGAATTGAAGGAGTTCCTTCTGAGGCCTGATCTCCCTGAAAAATGTCTGTCCCCAGAGAAAAACATGCAGTTTGCTGTCTGCCCCTCCCTCTGCTCTGAACCTGCTACTGTCGCCTGTCACTGTCACAGGATGGCTGCACGTGTCATCATTCTGGCAGACGACAAGACTTTCTGAATTGCAACCCCATCCTCTAGGAAAATTTCCTATCTACACAAAGGCCTTCTTATTTTATCATATTTCCAAACACTGTCGAAGCCATCGGAGATGTTCCTGCCTGGGCTGTGGAGGCATCACTACCATGCCTGCATAACCCTCCCAGTCTGTCTGCAGTGGGGCAGAATAATGCTCCCTTCCTGAAGGGGCACGGCCTTCCGGTCCCATATGCAGACCAGAACAGGTCCATAGGAGCTGGGAAAGCAGAAGTCTGTGGGACCTTTCTTTGTCTAGTAGGTGTGCTACTTTCACAGAGCAGCCGGGGAGATGAGGCACAGATTCATATGTCGTTTGCAGAGAAGATCCTGCTCCTGTTTGCTGTGTGAGTGATAATGTAAAGATATTAGTAATAGGAGCTTTGGATGATATTGAAGAAGATGCTGCCCCCCTTCTCCCTTGAGAATGCATGTAGTTAGTGACCTCCCAGGTACAAGTACAGATAATCATGTGAATTTTATCTCAGGAAAAAATTAGGCTATTGTTGTACCAGATGATAACTATAACATAGAATCTTACTCAGTACATTGCAGGTATTGTCGTGCTTGCCATGAAGTCCTCCAAAGCAGGACACTGAATTTTAAATTGTGCTTGAATTTTGCTTAGATTTGATTTTTAAAAGGATGAGATGTAATTTTTTAAATCACTCCAGAAAATGTCTCTCTCAAAAAAGTCCCACTCCTTAAGGAAAACATTCTATAATGAAAAGCAATAAAGATCTACAATTGTAATGAAATGAGAATTTTCTAGTCAATTTGGGCAGACGACTGCGTTCAATTAGAAAAATCTGTGTTGCAAGTCTTTGACGCTCTCACTGAATAAAGATGCACTAGAGACATTTATAGTCATTTGCTTCGTGGGTTTTTTTTATTATAATTATTTGGATGACACTCTGTAGGCCTGAATTATCAAAATAGAAACTTGATTTGCTGGGATAACCTTCTTCGTGGGAAGAACAAAAAGTATTACCCCAATAACTTAAAGAAAAGGGGGAACTTAACTGTAGAAATCCCAGGGTGCCTCTAAGCAGAAAACAGGCTTGCGGAGGTGAGAGGATGGGTCCGAGGCATGTAATTATTAATCAACAGGTGTTCGTTTACCCCAGGAGCTCGGCTAGCCGAGCAGCGGCCTTTCCTTGCACTCCAGCTGTCTGGATCAAACAGCCAACTGTGCTTGCAGAACGTTTCCAAAGATAAAATGTTTCTAAAGTAAAAGTGTTTTGTTTCCCATCTTGCCTCAAAAGGGTATAACAACTTTGCTAATCCTACTAACAATTGCACATGAGTCCTTGTATATTTCCTTTATTTAAGAAATAGACGCATAGACAAAACCAAAGGGGAAGGGTTGAGGGTGGGAGGAGGGAGTGGCTGGGGTAGGAGGAATGGTGGGGGAAAATGGAGACAACGGTACTTGAACAACAATAAAAAATTTTTTAAATATAAAAGGAGGAAAAACTAAAAAAGAGAGAAAAAAGTATATGTGTATATATTTATCATTTTCTTTATATTATTACATTTATATTATCAACTACGGTATTTATATATACATATTATTTCCTATATGTACATATTATTCTTTATTATGTATTAATACATATCTAAAACAATCTGCAGATATATACCTCATTATTTTACTTGACTACATAGTATTCTATAAAATAAAATTCTGTAACTTGAAAATTTAATCACTAGCTATTGGCAGACCTTCAATTTTTTTCTAGTTTTTGTAAATAAAAATTGCCATAATAAGTATCCTTTTTTTTTTTATTTTTAGAGAGGGAAGGGAGGGGGAAAGAGAAAAAAACATTGATGTGTGAGAGAAACATCAATTGGTTGCCTCTCGCATACCCCCAACTGGGGACCTGGCCCTCAACCCAAGCATGTGCCCTGACCAGGAATCGAGCAGGTGACCTTTCTGTTCCCAGGCCGGCACCCAGTCCACTGAGCCACACCAGCCAGGGCTCATTCTTTAATATACATATTTATATTCAAATATATACATTTAATATACATTCATTTGCAATTTTTTCTGTTGAATATATTTTCAAAGGTGTACATTGCTGTTTTAAAGATACATGCAGTTTCTTTTTTTCTTTTTTTAATTTAATTTTTATTGTAGTTTTTCCATAACCATTTAGTCCCCTTCCCCCAGCATTTTCAACTTTAATAAAAATTCCAGATACTTTTGTGTAAATTACAGCAATTAACAATCACACCAACAATGCATGTGAGTTCCTCATACCTCAGCCAGCATTTGACATAACCATTATTTTTAATCTTAGAATCTAATGGTTAAAAGTGGTAGCTCTTTTTTTAACTTAATTTTCCCACATTACAAAGGTTCATATTTATTAAACATTTTCCTTTTCTTTTCTGTGGACTGCCTGTTGATACCCTTGGGCCATTTTCTATTGGATTATTTATAATTTGCTGGCACATTTGCTAGAAGCTCTTTGAAATATAATCCTTTGTTATGTGTATTGCAAACATTTTTTCCCAGCCTATTGGATTGTTTGTCTTCTGACTTTTTAAAAATATTTTCTTTTGCCAGACTGAAGCTTTTAAAAACATTTTTCAAATTTTATTCCTTTTTTCTTCTGTCTAAGGAATTTACGTCCACCACAATCTCCATCCAACAAATACACAGATATTCTCTGCATTTTTTAGCCCTTACAACTGCACGTGCCTGTGACATCTTGCAGGTCTGGCTTTTGGCCATTTTTTCCAAACCCTTTTCCACATACTCTCTTCCTATGCTCCATTCTCTAAGTCAGCCTGGATTCTGAGGAGGGGTGGGGTGTTTTGTTTCGGGTTTTGTTTGCTGACTTTGTTCTGTCAGAGAAAAAAATAATATGTGATTGTCATTAGCAGGAGCACTTTCATTTTATAATAGGGCTAAAGAGAAGAAAGTGCATAATGCAGGGAAAGCAAATATATGACACAGGGCCCCATCGCTCGTCACCCCTTCCACCCACACCTGCAGCATACCCACACACCTTGACCTGTAAATCCTTCTCAATGAAGCACCTGTTGCAGGTGGCATTTCTCAAGGATGGCCACAGCTGCATTTCCCATCCTATATTCTTTCTAGAACCTTATTGCTCCCTCACGGAGATGTGGAGTCTAATTCCCCTCCTCTTGAGTGTGGGCAGTTGTAACCAATAGAATGTAGCAGAAGCAACTTTGCTGGACTTCCAAAGTTAGGTCATCAAAGATGATGTGGCTTCTGCCTTCTTAGCTCAAATGATCACTCTTGAAGTTATATATACACACACACCTTCAGGAGTGATCATGTGTATATATATAAATCGATATATATGTATATATATATATATATAGAACTATATATGTGCGTGAATTATGTATATAGTGTGTGTGTATATATGTGTGTGTGCATACATAGAAGAGAAAGAAAGAGAGAGAGAGAGAGATGTCTTCTCAGTCCCCAGCTGCTCCAGACCCCCACTGTCCCGATCACTGTCTGACTGCTCCACGTGGGAGATGCTGAGCCAGAATTGCCAAGCTGGGCCCTTCCCGAATTCCTGACTTACAGAAGCCAAGAGTCATAAGAAAATGTGTGTTGCTGTTTTAAGCCACTAAGTTCTGCGACAGTTTGATAGTAGTAAGTCATCAGAAAGGTACACTAGATAGTGACAGCCAATGGAAAGGAGTTGTCCATGATTGCAAACCTGTTTATCGTCCCTTGCCTAATTCTAGGTGAAATCAAGGGCATCTGTAAGTAAGATATCGAAACAGAGGAATATTAGAGGTACCTGAAATCACTCAATTTTTTTTCTTTTTTACCCTTAGCTATCATGCTAGTTCTGCTACCTTTGCAGATTATTCTCCACCATTCCCCTCTGCCCTGCCCCCCCAAAAGCATAAGAAAACTGTAAGCCAAGGATCTAGAACTGAGTACTGGGCCAGCACAAAACAGTTTACATACTGTCTTCCGGTCCCCGTCAGTCCCTCCCTTTCAGCAAGTGACAAGGGATTGTGTGTGCTGAGCGTGACCCTATTCACATACGTGCTTCATCCTATTTTTTTTCGTGGTTCCCACTGGTCTTCTACCCTCTCCTTGCCTCGTGTCTGAGGTAATCCACGGGAGCCACTTACATGTAGCCATGTACCCTTCCATATTTTTATCTGTGCTGCACAGCCTGAGGTACACATGCATTACCGTGCTGGTGCTTTTAAACTTACAAATCACACAGGCTGTGTTAGCCGCCCAGATGATGGCAAGGCACACCTCCATGCCTCCCTCCTTTCCTCCCCGTTTACACCATGATGCAATCCCCACTACCTCTCCCTCCCCACTCACAGGGCTTACTGCAATTCAGATCAGGTGAAGCCACAACAGTGCTACTTATCTTTTCATCTCTCCATCCTCCTTTTTTTCCTTCCATCATGTTCTTCCTAAATGTTTATTGTTTTTCTTTGGATTTGATCTCAAGGAATTCAGGCAGTGAAACAGAGAAAGGACTGACACTTGAGCAGGAACTCCGGAGGAATGGTTGGCCAAGGCCCTTGTCTTTCTGGATTTGGAGAAGAGATGATGCCTGCCCGGATAGGCTCGCTGACCTCTCCCTTCAGTAACCACTTTGCTACCACTTCCACACCTGCTACCCATTCCAGAAAACAAGTTAGAAAAACACTCTTAGTTATTCCAGCTATCATTATCTTATTGTCACCATAGCGACAGACGTTATGTGACATCAGCTGCATTATTATGAAAACAATGTAGGTTGAAATTTGGCCTTGGGGGAGTTGCAAGGAATACAAGATTCAATTCTGATAGACTCTCCTGTGGGTTTTCTTTTCTTTAAAATATATTTTATTGCAAGACAATAATATGAAATTAAAAAGTCAAAGGGTCATCTTTTGAATTTCTTCAATGGCTACTTGATTCAATATTATGAGGACAAGTCTTGATAGGACACTGGAAAGCACAATCAAAAATGTGCAAATCCACAGAACTTCAAAGCAGCCAAAGAAACCCTAATGGTGGCTGTGTTGTGTGATGAACACTGGCTGAGGGAGCGTTATTCTTCTGAACATCAAATTCTATTTCTGGACCAAAATTAGGAATCAAAACACATGCATTTAGAATATGATACCACCCCATTAAGTAATTAGAGCCCTGATTCATCACAAATCAGGCTATTTGGGATCCAAATGGCTGCTGATAAGTCAAACTAAATAACGGCACGATTAACTGTTTAACTCGGATAGAAGATATATACATATCCAGGATGAAATAATACAATGAGTGGGAACAGCGGAGTAAATTGTCATCACCGTTGTGCTGACAATGAGTTCAGGAGACCTGGTGCCTAGAGAGCATGTCCCTGCAGGCGGTTGGGGTGTGGCTCGTAGAATAAGCCACCAGGGTCAGAGGGACTTTGAACCAGGTTTTATTTCAAAGGCTTATAAAAAAATCTGATGACTTATATGAAATCACCCAGGAAGGAGGCAGGCCTAAGACAAAGATGATTACAACATAGGAAACCCGAGAAATGAGATTAAAAGAATTAGGTGGTAAGTAGGTAGAAGTGTAGTTTCAGTTTCTGAATCCCATTATACCATAAATTAGAATTTGGGTATATTGCAAAGATGAGTTTATAAACTTCTTTAAAAAGTTATGGATATCAAAGAAAAATGTTATGGATATCAAGCTGGTACTTGCACCATTTATCAGCCTCCTTTCCTCATGCTAAACATCGTATGATAATTTATGTGGACAAAATTTTTAATGAGGAAATAAAAAAATTTGAAATCAAATAATGAAATCTAATGAATCTTAAGGAAAGATATGGTTACATTTACATGTTTATTATTCTAAATCTGGCTAAGAAGACTTCCCGGGAATATAAGGCATTGCTACCAGAAACCTAGTTTTAAAGTTTCAATCTGCTCCTCGCTTGCTGTGTGACATAAGATAAAGCCCTCGGTGTCCTCATCTGGAGCTCCACCTAACAATGTGAGAACTGAATGAGAAAATGCACGAAGAGTTTATTTCAACTCCTGGGGCACAGAACTATTGTTGTTGTTGTTGGCATTCAACTGTACAACCCACCTAACAATTTTAACAGCCTTTTTCAGACCTTACGAGTTTATAGCTGAATATATACATCTTAAAACAAACTTTATCGGAGTTTGTTTTCAACCAGTATGAGAGATACACCCGTTGGTCTTCACATTCACAGTGATGCCGAACAAAGCCTGAAGGCTATATTTTCCAATCACCTGGTTTGTCTGACCGGGATTAAAAATCATCATCAAAAATATATAAATCTGAAGAGTTTCCTCGGAGAGTCTGCAATAATCTGAGAGATATCAAGATAAAATAGCCTAAGAAGTAATGAGAACAAAGAAAATTGGAAATAAACCCATGTGCTTAAACTCCTTTTTCCATGATAAATGTTAGCCTTACATTTGCAATATCACATTAAAAGAATATAAATGTCAATTTATTTGGAAACTGATGCGTCTAGGATTTAGATCAACATGTTAATATCATGGGTAAATGTACTCCTTCAGCCGTCTGAGGCATAAGAAGAAGAATAATTGGGAAACAGTGAAAAATTATACAATTATATTATACTTGTATAATCCAGTGAAGTTGACAGATAACGGTTTACCTCTGAAATTGGTTTCTGAGAAATGAAAAGAACACAGGGAGCATGTAGAAAAATCAAATGAGGTTTGGGGAAGGGCTTTTCAAAAAGCAGGTTACATCTATTCGGAAAGCCACTCCCACCCTGAGTCTTATTATTTCAGAACGACGATGTGCAGTATCCAAAGTAACATGATCTGCAAACAAGGGGTCTCAGACCACTTTAATAAGGGCTCCCTGAGTGTCCTCTGGATCAAACCCCCACTCACAAGAAAACATCTTTGGTCTTTTCTGCTGATTGTCACATCAGGTCTCAAAAGGCTGAGAAGACATACAGAGAAGGGCCTAGAAAGGATGACTTCTTCCCAGTCATGCTACCCCAGATGTTGTGCTGCCTCCACAGGTCTTCATCTGGGACACTGCTTTCCCTGCCATCACTGACGTAGAGCACCTTTCGGTGACTCCCAGGGGCTCTTAACCACACCCTCTTGGCCACGGTCCTCCTCCCCGCCACACCAATCCGAGAAGTACCGTATAACTCCCATCCTCCGTCCTTCCCACCTGTTTATTACCAGAAAGGCAGTAGAGTATATAGAGCAACCGTGCAATTAAGTACTTGTCCAACTCTCTAGGGGTCAAGTTAAATCTGATGTCTGACCTAGGAGAAAACATACTCAGAAACTTCTTTTGAGACAAGCTGTCTCAACCTTTCTCACCTCTTCACCGAGGTAAATCCCACTCTGACGTAATCTGAGGATAAATAACTGTATTTCCAAAACCCCCAGGATAAACACTTATTTATTATGTATAATCCCATTCAGAGAAAGCCTTCAGAAGTTTGGGTTGGCCCTGTGGCTCCTCTAAAGTCTCGGCCCTGTGGCTCCTCTAAAGTCTCTCCCCTGTGGCTGGCCTACAATTGCACTTCCGCTTGGAGCTACAATGGCACACCCAGGAGACCCCAAACTGTGGCAGCCCCAGGATTTCTCTGGGCCCCCAGGGCCGGTCCTACCGGGCACAGTAAGGTTACTTGAGTGCTGGAGCTCCAGGCTGGCCTTCAGGGGTAGAGGAGCGAGCAGTGCCACATCAGGCAGATTCCTGTGAACACCGAATTTCAAGGATAATGAATTTCCTGAGGCAATTAGAGAAGCTTGGGAAATCAAGTCTTCTGTGCCCCCGTTTCTTCAGTTAAAATGTTTTTCATGAGAACTTAAGTGTGCAGAGTACTTGTAATTTGAGATGTTGGGGAAGTATAAAAAAGCTCAGTGCATATCTACTCACTGACCTAATCTGTTAGTTGCCAATTATGCACACACATCCCAAAACTCTACTTTATGGCAGAGAGCTCAACCCTTCAAACTCTCTGTGCCATTTGAGATTTGTCTTTTTATCTTGAAAATGTCTCAATTAGAAATAAATCTTTAATATCTGGGACCTGGGGTCTTGTCATTTGGCCAAAGAGGATATTCTTGAACAAATTTCCAAGGAAGTTTTCTGACAACCATGCCCTGGGCCAAAGCCGTCTGGCTCACTAGGGAACATTTCTGGTAAACATCCCCAACATCTGGATATTTGAGCACGAAGGTCAATGACTTTGGGGACCCTTTTGTTGTTTACCTTAATGGCTGTGAAAACCTGGAACATGATTAAGGGCTAAAAAGAGCTAAGTGCTTTAAGTGGAAATTCAGTAAGCACGCAAAAGAAGAATAACATGTATTTCCTGGAACAGCATGATGGGGTGTTTTTTCAAACTCAGGTCTGACAATCAGGTTAAAGATTTGGTGAGGTGGAGAACTGCTCCCGGGATTCCAGGATTCTTCAGCTATGGATCGCCTGCTTATCTTTCCTGTCTGCTCCCTGGATTCTGGGATTCTGATAAATAATTGTGAATATTTTCCACACTGAAACTAGTATTGTGATGCTTTATGGTATAGAAGTATGTGGCTTTAATTAGCCATTTATGTTTTATGGAATATTCAGATATGTTTTCTGAACAATAAGAAGAAAGGAAAGAAGGCAGGAACAGGGGGAGGAAGGGAGGAAAAGAATTTGGTTCTGTCTGCAAATAATCCATTGCCCTATCTTCACACAAAGCAGAATTAGGTAGCAATGCAGGCATATTAGTTAGATTAGATAGGAAATAACTTAAATATTGTGAACCCTACTCAGTTGAGTCTCAAATTATATAATCTGCTCTAAGTAAATGTAGCAAATTATCCCCCACTCTAAGTTCTCTTTCCTCAAAATTTTTGTTCTATATTTTTATCAATTCCTCCTTTCATGTTACATGTATGAATCACTCCTCCTGGGAATCATTAGGGCAAAAAGGAATCTGAGGAATGGAAGTGGATATTTTTATATTCTGTCGAAGTATAAATGGGATGAACTTTCTGAAGGGCAACTGAGCAATATCCTCCAAAAGTCTTTAAAATATGAATAGTTTTAATCCAGAAATTTCATTTGTATTTTTATAATTGAATACAATGCAAATGTTTAGCCACAAAATATTTAATATGTCATTTTTCCTAGAAGGAAAAATATTGGAAGCAACCCCAGTATCCTACAACAGGAGAATCAATTGAGTAAATTGATTTTAGTCCCTACAATAGAATAATACACAACCATTAAAAGCTACAGTGCAATACAACTTAGGGTTACAGTGTGATTTTCAAAAGGTAAAAAAAATAAAATAAAATAAATGAATGTGTCAAAAGTTTTAACTCATTAGTTAATGAAGAAACCATTAGATGTTAAAACTGGTCCAAAGGGCATTTGAGAAGGTAGTCATTTCTGTTCAGTTTAACAAATGAATGTTTAGATAAGATTGCTGGTTAATGTCTGAGACGACAATGAATCACAGCTTTTGGGATTATCACTATCCACCCCACAGCCTATCAACCCAATAGAAATTATTTGTACCTCAACAGAAATCTGCAAGTTAACCTCTGCCTCCGTTGAGTTGTTAAGCAGTCTGTCAGGCAATAGAAAAATCAATCAAAGTTGCCAGCTCAGGTATGCCCTGGAAAGACACCCACCTACCTCTCTTACCTATTGCCAAGTTTCAGATGATTTTCCTGATACCACCACCAATGGCTGCCGTGAGAATTGCATGTGTTAACACATGGAAAGCACGTAGGAATGTGCCTGGCACAAGTAATCATCATCACGGTACCATCATCACAGCTGTCCTTTCAAACTTTTGTTAATTTATTAAAAATTATTTATTTATAAAAACAAAGAAGACAAAGCAGAAGACAGAGTAGAAGTTTTCTAATGAAACATATGTAATGTATTGGAAGTTCAGAAAAAGATTCATCACAAGACTGAATCTTTTTTAAGAGAGGGTATTGAAACATTCTTCACAAGCGCCATTTCATTCTATTTGCCTCTAGAACATTGCAGGCTTGGGAGGTGGAAATCAATAACTTCTAGAGACAAAATTTAAAAGGTCTTGAACATTTGGACCCAGAATGAGGCAAAGTAGGCAGTGGGAGGCAGAGAGGAGGAGAGCTTTTTAGAATGCAAATTATTAGCAGCAAAGCAAATGAATTTAAAAGCATCTCAGTGGGGGATGATGAATAAGTTTCTCCAGTTAGAAATGGTAAATGGAAATAAATTTTATAATGCCCATACTTACTCATTTAAGATTTATAAAATGTCACTTTCACTTGATTTATTTAATGTTTTGTCTCTATTATGCTGTTTTAATAAGCATACGGCATATTATAACAGCCTTCGGGGTTTAATTTGTATCTTCAATTCTACAATCCCAGCTCTGTTTTTCCATAAGACGTAGGTTCCTCAGTCACGAACTCTTCAATCACAATGATTTCAAGAACCCTGGTGGTTTAGCAAGTCTCATTTGTACTTCAAGGTTTGTGTAACAGATCTTAGCCGTAAGATCTCTATTTCCCAATTTCTAGTATAAACATCAGTTACAAGAAATAATCCTCAGGAAAGGTTGGCTAAAAGGTTAGGAAAGTTATTTACTCCAACTGCTCTTACTTTAGCAAAATTGACTCCTACACATCTAATCAGAATTTTGGACCTCCTCCACAGGAAAAGAAAATGAACATATGCTCATACGCTTTGTACATAATTTCAGGAGGGTTATTGAGTCACTGAAATCTCTCAATGGGTCAGCAGAGCCTATATATTAAGAACTGGTGTTTTAGGTTTGTTTAAGATTTTATTATGGAGGGTTTCAAACACACCCAAGAGTAGAATAGACAGAGGAGTTTAATGAACCTCCTTGTGCATATCACCAACCCCAACAGCCATTGTTCCAGGCCAATGCGGCACTACTTCTATCTTATTCTGTCCTTCAATCAAGCTAGACCATCGGATAACCGTAGATCTAAGACATATTACTGGCCCTTTCACCAAATGGCCCTTAGGCACGATTATGACTTTGGAATGCAATGATGAATACTCAAGTGACCCCTAGAAAAACTTGCTTTTGTATCCTTATGAATTCTTATTGAGGAAGTTATTTACTCCTTACCACTCCACCCTCTCCCAGAGCTCATTACTGGGAAATCTGTACTCCTCCTAAACTCCTTTCCTGGGATTATTTTATGAATACTATGAATCCTAGAATTGATCATTCTTCGTTAAAGTTTGTGTTGTTTGTTTAAATATTGGTTGCAAATGCAAGTGCCACTTTTAAAATTATATTAAAACTCATTTCTGGCATAAAGGTTAATTTTTGGTGTGATTATCATGTATTTTCCATTTTACTGAACTTTAAAATTAATTCCTAGAATTTTTCTGTTGCGTCTTTTGAGTTGTGTATGTGTGATGATGTCATCTGGGAATAATGGAGTGTGTGATGATGTCATCTGGGAATAATAACACTGAGACTTCCTTTCTAATATATCTTCCTATTAATCCAGTTTCATATCTCATGGCACTGACCTGAAATTCCAGGGTGTTATTAAATAATAATATTGATAAAGGATCATCTATCATATGTTTCTGATTGTAAAGGGAATATTTTTGAGTTTCACCATTAAACAAAATTTAGGTTTTGATTTCAAATTGATGTGCTTTCTCACACTAAGGAATGTTCCTTTCATTTTTCCTTCAAAAAGAAATTTATTTTATTTAAATAAAAGTGAGGGGATTCTCTCAAATACTTATGTGACCTACTTCGAGATGAAAATAGTCCAGTCTTAAATTATTCATTAATGTTATGTTATTTCAGTAAGTTACTGATATTAGATTTAACCACCATTATATTCACAGAAAAAAACCCCATTGCACATGGTAGGTTATTATTGTACATACTACTAAATCTTATTTGATCTTTGGTTCACAGTGTATTAGTCTAGTGAAGACTAATAACTAACAAAACACTGTATGTTCTTCAAAGGACAAACCATGTTAACAAATATTCCAGCTTCTCAGAGTATCACACAGATATTTCCCAACATTCTTTGCAGTACTACAGACTCAGCGGGGCTCTGGCATAATCTCACAGTTCTCAGTTGGTTTTGTGAGTCATGCATTCTTTCACTTTGACAGCTAGGGTGCCCACTTCTACAGGGTTCCACTAGGAAAACCTCAGAATCCCCCTCCCTATAATCTGGCCGTGGTTTACAATCGGCCCTTCACCTGGAGCCAATCCTCCCACGTGTGCTCCCTCCACATCCCACACCCCAACTAGTACCTCAGCCAGTGAGAATCCCTTCCCTTCTCTCTTCGAGGTCTTCCACTGCTGCCTCTCCATTCTGTCTTCCCTCATTAAAAACAAAACAAAACAAAAAGGAAATCAACCAATTGCCTCCCCATTTATTTCCCTCTCCCTCCTTTTCATAACCAAATTTCTCAAAATGGCCCATTTTCACCACCTCCGTGGCCACATCTCCTAGATGATCCCCCACCCACTCTGCTGTGCCTGCCACCTCACCAATCCTTCAGAAAGGCCTCACTCAAGTTCAACAATGTTACTAAATCCAAAGGACAGTTTCGGACTGCACCTTACATGTCCAGTGGTGATCAGGCTCTCAGCCACATCCTACGTGACCCTCACATTCCAATCATACTGGCTCTTTCCGTTTCTCAAGGTCGAGATTTCATACTTGCTGTCCTTCCTTGAATTAAATCCCCTACTAAGGGAGCTTATCACTAACTTATATCAAGTTTTCATGCATAACTGTCTTTGTTCATTCCAAACCCCCAGGGCCTAGCACACGAGGCAGTCAAATATATTAATATTTGTTCAAAGATATATATATATATATCTTTTGATACATAGCACTTTTAGCAGGAGTCATTATTCCAGGAGTATTTCTTTAAGCACCCTCTTTGTTCACAGCTCTTCAATTACTGAAAACCTACCACCTTAATTGCACATGAAATCTCAAAAAAGAATGTCCTTGGAGCAATTGAAAAAAGGTGTTTATTCATGACAGAATAATGTCAAAAACACTAGAGCTAAAAAAATCCCTAGAGGCCATTTAATGCCACCCACACTCCACACACACATTATTGGTCTGCTGTGGAGAACACTGGAGTCTGGAAATGATTACTTAAGGCCTAACAGATGTTGGATGGTAGAGTTGAAGCTGGAACCCAGCTGCCCATCCAGGGCTGTTGGTTGCAGTGTAGTGGTGAGATTTTGATAATGAACCACTGGGGCCGGGTCCTGGCACAAACAATGCATCTGCAGTCACTGTACATTTTCCCCTTGACTGCTTTGATTTAAAACTTGATCAAACTTCAATTCTGTATGGAAATGGAATTCCAAATACGGAATCAGCCGGGTGTCATCCACAATACAAGACTTAGATAAGGGGTCTAATTTGGTCCTTTGTTACTATTTGTTACAAGTTTTCATCTCAAGCTTTTGCTGGTAAGCTGAGCAGCCCTGGTTTGTCTTCACTCTGGTCCTTCTGTGCGATATAAGCGCATCACCTGAGTGTAATTCACCCAGTCATGCTTCACTCATTTGCTCACTTCACAGCCCTCTTTTGCGCACTTTGTATTTGCAGGACAGTGTGTTGGGTGCTATGGAGGATATGATGACGTGTGAGATGCAGTCTGGTCCGCAACAAACTTGGGGGGAAATGAGAGAGGAAAAGGCAATTGCATCCTGCAGGATGCAAATAAGCACAAAATCCAAAGATCTGCAGGAAAAGGGTGAGACATAGAAGAGAGGAAATCCTAAGAAAGAAAGAAAAACTACGCACCAAAATGTATTCATCCTGGAGGACCAGTCATTCCCAAGGCCGGGGGCGTGTTGCTGCTATGACCTGAGAGTGTGATCAAGGAGATTTTTTAAAACTATAGTGTAACAGAAAAAGCAGGACAAGACTAAGCCTGAGTCTCAGTAAAACTATAATTCTCAATATGAAAACATTTATTCACAAACATTTGTTGGGATGCTATGTGTGCAAAGAAAAAGTTCCCGTCATTGACAGTCTCCAAGACACCTGAGCGAGAGACAGCTGCATGAAACCAATGACTGTAAGAGTCAGCTCAAGGTGGAACGACAACACGAAGCAGGAGCATTCGCTGCTGCTTGGATGACAGCCAAACCCGTAGAGCTCTAAACAGGTCTTCATTACGAAGTCCCTGAATTCAAAGGAAGGTAGCCCAGCCAGAAGAAACATGGTCAATTTGATTTGCCTGATGAGGTACGGACCACGGTCTATTCGATTTTTAGTCTTCAGTCCAGTACTTTATCTCTCTCCCATGTGAAAGACAAACAGGAGAAGGGTTTCCCAGTCTGCTCGGCACAGCGACAGTGAGATAAATGGGACTCATATTTCAGCATTTTGCTTGGTCATTGAATCACTCTGCTTCCTGAACGCAAAGTATTCATAATTTCAAACATGAAATTTTTCATAAGCAAACAGAGAACATGGTCAGCCACAAAGGAAATGCAACAGAAAATTAAAACTGAAGTAAATTCATTTGTGATTGTAACAGATTTTAAAGAAAACCCTAGGAAGTACAGAATTGAGCTCACTGGCAAACCTGAACAATTCAAATTGCCTTATAATAACAATTTGAATAAATCAAGCAAGTTTTCATATAGCCATTCTCTGGGCTTGAGTCCATCTTATGTATTCCACAGAGATCGGCTTCTTTATGGCAGCACATCATTAAAAATGCAACAGCAAACCACTTCGCAAGGCAGACTGTTCCCTGAAAACCACCTCTCCCCACCCCCACAACACTTACGGTGTGAAGGGGAGTGTGTGTGTGTGTGTGTGTGTGTGTGAAGCATAGCTAGAAATGGAGGTTGCTGCTTCTACTTACTCAGCAGGTATTGAACTCTCTAGCTGCTAAATATGTTCATCTCAGTGGAAATTCCAAAGCACACTATTAATTCCCCGCCTAAATAATAGTTTCCATCATCTGAAAGCGCAGAACTCAGCAGCTTCAGAGCTTGTTACAGCATTACTATTTCCAGCATCATTACAACAGTGTTACTTCAGTGTCATCTAAGCTTCCTAAACTTCTTCAGTAACGTAACTCAAACTGAAGTAGTTGATGGTTGGTGTAAAGCACCCTCTTTCCCCATTTTCCTAACTTTCAACTTGTTTCTCCAGCTTTTGAGCCACTATTTTTAAATACAAATAGGAAGATACATAACCAGTGAAACACAAAACTAATGGGATTTTTGGTTGTCATGTACCAAAAAGGTATGTCTCACCACAAATTCTCTTAATGGCTCCTCCACTCTTCCTTCTTTAAAACAATAACCAGAAAGTTCATGTACAGGGGTCCGGCACAAATAACGCCCCTTTTTTATTATAAAATCTTTTATTACAACACCATAAACATGTAATTCTGTAACATAACAATATCACACTCAAGTACACCCTATGACATTTTAGGTGAAATGTTCAAATTAAAACTATAAATTATCACACGCACATTATTACCCTACCAACCACACTCAGGCAGGCGTTACTTCTGCCAGACTCTGTCTTACCAAGCTTTTAAATATTAAATTTTTATTCCCTGAAAGGTAAAAACAAAAGCATCTCATTATTGTTTTAACTTTAATGTAATTATTAGTGAGGTTTGTATCTTTGTGTTTGATGTATAGTTTTGGTCAATTCGTATCTTTTTCTGTGAACTACATTTTTTGCCCATTGTGGGATTCAGATCTTTTCTCATGGCACTCTGAAGTGCTCAGAAAACTCATGAGCAGTGGGGCGTGGGCTCTCTGCTGCCCCTCAAGCCCGAAGCAGCCCAGCCACCATTTATACCCCTGCAGATGACCTCCAGGACAGCAGCGAAGGGTCACTTCTAACTTGGGCTGATCACGCTCTGGCACTTCTACCAGAAATGGGGCATAGGATTGCTCTACTCCCAGATTCCCCAAACTTAAAGGGGGGAGGGGCCCTAGCATCCCCCAAACCAGAGCAAGACAGGGGAGCCATAGAGGACATGGTCCCCCCCACACTCCCCTCAGTACTCAACTCTCCTCTTTCCCTCCCCAGGCCCAGGTTTGACGCTCTCATCTGTCCTGGGCAGAGGGGATGAGAGCCTCATTCAGCCAGTCGTCTCACTGCGAGCAGCCTGTTGGACAAACAGGACTGGTGACATTACACAAACACAGCTTTGTTTAGTTTCCCCCATCTCTTAACACTGTTCCCTGGGGGTACGCTTCTCCTTCACCAGGATAATTTTAAGGACTCTCACTAAGGATCTCTAGACACCTTCCATAACTGACCCTTAGTGTTTAATATTTACCATATTCTGCTGTGAATAATGTGCACTTTTTGTCCAAATTTTTGAGGGAAAAATAAGGATGCACATTATATATGGGTAGTACTAATTCCATACCTATATAAATGCCTTTAATTCTTTTATTTATGCTTATGCATTAAAAGTATAACTCTAGAAAGCAGTAACGATATCCATATGTAAAATAATACCCTGGAATGTGACAATCAGTTTTGTTTCTAAATATAAAGAAATAAAAATTGAAATAAAAAATTAAAATGAAAGACGTTTTTCCTGAAAGTGTGGGCTAAAAACGTGGGTGCACATTATACACGGCAAAATACGGTACATCTCTACCCGTGAGAAGAATGTCGTCCTCCCTCTTCCCAGTTTGACCTCCATCCCCTGCTGTCTCGTCCTTGTCCATCACAGTGACTCTGTGGATCCCCTTCCTCAGATTCTGAACTGTTCTTGTGTAAATCCTCCACAATCTGTAATTAATGTGATGCCCTCATTTTCCTGTCTATCCCGTCCCTTGATTTGAGTGCCCCGTTGAACTTTGCTCTGTATTTTCACGTGTCACTTAACTCAGGTGCCGCCTTCCTCCAGGCTGCAGTGGAGCCCTCAGGGAACAGCTCTTTCCTGCTCCTGCTGCTGAACTCTTTCTACCACGCTGCTGAGGGAAAATCAATATTGTTCATGTGTTAAGCCATCTCTATATTCCTAACATCTCAAATATTTCTTACATTAAAATATTCCTACATCTGTTTATTATAAACCTCTTATCTTAAGCACATGATGCAAAATATTTAACTTATGTTTTTATAAAATGCAAGAGAAATAGCATTGTTACTATATGATCTAATAAGCATGTTAATATGACGTATTATTTTAGAACTTGGAGGTCATCTTTTTTTCAATCTCTAATTCTGCCCAAAGAATTCTATCAACAAAGAAAATTTTTTCAACAATGATTTCACTGCCAACACAAAGGATCCTTTCAGCAGTTTTCCACGTGCACCAACTAGGTGTTTTGATCCATAAACATGCAGGCAGCTACATTTTCCTGTTTCTGTCCGGCGCCTGAGAACAGTGTGTACAGAGCCCTAGTAAGCATGCCCTCTTCAAGACCTCAATTATTTCTTCATGCAGTGGGTGCAAGAAGGAGCATTTTTAACTCTTGTGTGTACTAGGATAGCACCATTAAATAGTGCTCCCCACCTGGGGGTTATGTTGCCCCCATCTGTAGATTTGGAAAGTGGAGGTGGCATATTTCGTTGTCACAGTAACTGGTGTCTGCTACTGAAATTTAGTGTCTGGGGATCATGAATGGTGACTTCCCACAATGCACAGAACCGTCCCACATTACAGAGGAGTGTCCAGTTCAAAATACCAACCATGCCCTTTGATGAAACAGTGATTTAGTGGAGGGCAGCCTGTATCAGTGAAGACTCTTAGTTGCAAACAACAGAGCGAACTTCAGCTAGTTTAAGTGAAAATGGAACTTTAAAGGATAGTCAGTAGCTCACAGAATCCCCAGCAGGTCCAGAGAATCAGCCTGGATGGCCAGGCAGCAAGAAAAATGCCCCATTAGACTGCCAGCTGCTCCAGGGAAACCTTGTTGGCAGGCACTACCCTCGGCCAGTGTGCACCACCTGCAGATGGCGGGGGCCCCAGAGGACACCTTCCCCAGAATGGACTGGCCGCATGCAGGGTCTCCCTCTTGCTTGGTCACCGAACTCCAGTGACAAAGGTGGAGAAGGTGAATTCCTGGCCTCTCCCTCGGGGCCTCTACCCTGGGGGAGCAGGGAGCACAAGGTAGGAGGTTCCCCCAACATGGGAAGGGTGTTCAAAAGGTGCTGGGCAGCCACTAAGTGTGACAAGTGCCCAGGAAATCATTAAAGGCCCTCATCACATTCCCCTCCATAAAGACACTCTCCAAGTGTGGGCCTGATAAAAATAGCTTCCAAATTTGTCTTCCAGAATCTTAAAAAAAGCATACTCAGTCTCTCCCTACTTTGCATATTCATTCTACTTTCTCCACCTCCATTACCATATCAGCTACTTTTTGGATGGAGCATACATAGCACTTCTGTTTCTTTCCTCAGCACTGCAATGCCTACCCAGCTGTAAGACTCATTTCTTTGTCCTATTAGCTCCCACACCTTTATATATACCACACAATGTTTACAAAAATATTTTTTAAATTATGGGTAAGATAACATTTATGTGGTTTAAAAAAAATAAGCAAAGAAACTACAGTGCACTTTGGTTCAAAGAGATACTCACGACGACGTTGTGCCCATGGGTTTGTTGGCAGGAGGCGTGGGGGGTAATCTCGAGTGTTGCACCAATCGTTTCTGCGGTTACTTAAGAACAAGAGCACTGTACACCCTATAGCTGCCTAAGCCGACATGACTACGAGCAGAGGGGTCAAAAAATATAACACAAATACACAGGACAGTGTCTCAAGATACTGGCTTTTCAACTATAATTTGAACCACTAAAGGGAACGAAGCATTACTCTTCTGGAAACAATGAGTTGATTTCTCAGTTTTATTGTTCCTATCTTTGATGGTGTAATAGAACTCCATGGCCTTCCAACAAGTGACTAGTGATGGGATAGGCGGAGGAATAAATATTGCAGTTTACATCTTAAATGATCCGAAGCTCCTGAATCCTAAGCCTGAATTTATCAGTTACATTTAATGAGGTAAATAAGTAGCTTTGTGCATATTACACTAGAGATATTAGCACCTGCCTCCAGATCTCAAATTACCTCATTATCCCCCAAAACAGTGATCCAGGTGCCGTGGACAGTGTCAGCACTTGAAATTCTCTGACTCCAGAGAGCTCTAATACTCAGTTTTACTAGGAATGAAATAGTACAAGGTTTTGCCTTGTTAGTGTGTGAATTGCCATCCAATTCACATCAGGACTTAGGAACTTTTTTTTTTTGAGTAGACTGGGTGTATTTCCTTTTTAATATGAATTCTCTCTACCTGAAAAAGACCAGAACTCAGGAATGCATCTACAATTTGTTCAAGATAAAACTACTGGGGATGGGATTTGAAAAGGATAAACAGTGGAGGATGAAAGAGTATCCATTCATCAATTTATGTTTGGAGATACTATAGGCTTGTTGTCTTCAATGACAAAATGGAGTAACTTATTACTTTGTTACATAGGGTGGTAGCTGGTTTATGTACCTGTGGTCAAGTGCAGAGGTGCAAACATCTTATTGGTCATACGCCTGAAATAACGTCTAGAATGTGAAGCCAAACTGCTTTAACTACATCCTTATGGGAACACCTGGCTGCTGGAATGACTGGTACATCTGAGATTTTGGAGTGAGTAGTTTGAATCTTAAGTATGCTCTCGATATAAATCTAGTCTATCTCAAAGGCCTATAGTTTATAGTGAGAAAATTAATACAATAATAATCTAAGATTCAGTAAAGTAGGACCAAGTTCAAAGCTGACAGAATCTTGTCCAGCTGTTGAAAATATTTTTTGATATTCCTTAAAATATTCATATAGGCCCTGGCTGGGGTAGCTCAGTAGATTAAGCATAGGCTGAGAACCAGAGGGATGCCAGTTCGATTCCCAGTCAGGGCACAGGCCTGGGTTGCGGGCCAGGTCCCCAGGGGGACACGTGAGAGGCAGCCACACATTGGTGTTTCTCTCCCTCTCTTTCTCCCTCCCTTCCCCTCTCTCTAAAAATAAATAAATAAAATCTTTAAAATATATATTCATATAGGATCTACTATTTTTCCAGTGACTAAAAATATTGAAATCTGGTTATAAATGTGAGTATGTGCCACTGGGGTTTCCCTGCATGGAAGTGACAACCAACACAATATAAAGTCTTCTAGAATTCCTACCGTTATGGACAACAGACACACTTAGTGGCCCAGTCAAGAAGGCCTCACACCTGAGTAGCTAGCTAAGACGTGGTATCAGCACAAGCAGCATCTTGGCACAGACACAAAGAGTCTAGAATCTTTGGAAATCACCTGGCCAAACTGTTTCAAACAATAGATTGGGAACAGAAGCCCCAAAAAGCACACTGATTTGCTCAAGATCACTTACTTGTCAGAGGCAAACCCAGGTCTAGAAACCGCACTCTTCCTCCTGGACCGAACCAATGCTCCTGCCCCAAGCACGCAGCCTCCGTGTCAGAAGACAAGCCTTCACAGCATACGGTGCCAACTCAGGACAATGTATTCTGACTGTGCGACCCAACAAGCAATTGTTATGTGACTCTGACTAATGGGGACAATGTCATTTTGACTATTTCAGAACTCGAACTTAGATTTTTGGAAGTTGACGTCTTATTAGTTTTTTTTTTTAATGGAACCATCAGCAAAATGTGTTTTATTGTGTATGGTCCATTGTCTTTGTTAGCCTGTTCAAATGAAGATTCATTGAGAAGGATTAGAATCTTTAATTCCTAAATCAAATTATCTGGGGTTTTTTTTTTCCAGTGCTATCACAGCAACTGACTTCTCTCAAATATGTTCACAAAACTTCAAGGCTACACGGAAGCTAGCTTAGTCAAAAGAAAGTGACTTTCCCTTTGTTACACAGCCCGAAGTTGTGAAATACATTGTACCTGGTACAGAGAGGAAGTGCATTGTGGAAAAAGTATGACTTTGAAGTAGAACAGATCCAAGTTTAAATTTAGACCTACCTTTTATTAGCTTTATAAATAGCCATTTAGCTTTACAGCCATTTAACCATGTATAGTCCCGGTTTCTTAATTTGTCATCTGCAAAACAGTACAGTAACTTCCTAACATGGTCACATAAAGGAAAGAAATGTAGTAATATGCCTAAATCACCTGGCACACAGCCAGGCATTTAACAAATGGAAGCTATGATTCTTAGCTACAATAACAGTACAACCTGAAACCCTAGATCAAAATATATACTACCTTAGTCTTCCAAATTGTTTGAAAAGATGGCAACAGCTCCTCGAAGACAAGATATTTATAGACATATACTGAGAAGGGCTTTGTCGGAAGTATTGTTAACTCGGGTTATGGGACAGTGAGAAAAGCTCCGGAGACCTGGCCGGATAGCTCCGTTGGTTGGAGCGTCATTCTACACACCAGAAGGTTGCGGGTTTGATTCTGATCCGGACACATACCTACGTTGCAGGTTTGATCCCCAGTTGCACATATTAGAGGCAACTGATTGATGTTTCTCTCTCACATCAATCCTTCTCTCTCTCTCCCCACCCCCTTCCTCTCTAAAATCAATAAACACCTCCTCGGGTGAAGATTTAAAAAGAAAAGAAAATAGCTCGGGAACTTCAAGAGGGGGCCCTCGGTTGTAGTTCAGGTCCAGCCCCCTCAGAGCAAGCAGAGTGGCTTGGATAATGCACTCAACCTAGAGTTTGTTTCCTCATTCAAAAAACAGGGCAGGCCCCCACATACCCCTGCTTACAAACAAGGCCCTCTCCCACTGGAAGGGGTCTCCTGGTAAGCAGCTCCCGGGTCTTTGCCTCTGAATGGACCTGCTCCTCTCATCTTTGCTACTAATGTCACTTTAGTGACACATTTTAGCAGTTGATGAGATGCTATTTATATTTGCTTTTTATTTAACCTTGTGTTGTTAATGCTCTGGGAAGCTGACTGATTTGAAGTGATTAACAGTTTGAAGTTGAACATGACCCGACAACTGTGCTGTCTTAGCATAAAGAATGAGAACCTCAGGTGAAGACACGCGGAAACCAGCAGAGCCCCCTTTAGACTTCCTTATACCGACACAGAGCCGACAACTTCCAAGAGTGACAGAAAATGAGGAAAAGCAACAAGGGAAAACAATACATTTATTAAGAGGCATGAAAATGCAAAAACACATTTATAAATAAATGTAGTATAATTTACCCAGTGAAAAAATAGCTAAATTCCAGGAGTAAACTGGATTTTATATTTGAAATGATTACATATTTGACCTCTAATAATTTCCCCCTCCATCATGATCTCTTAGTAGCAGCATTTTATAATGATCATAGAAAAAGCTGTTAACAATGATTATCATACAAGGGGAAATTTTTCAAGAGTTTTCTTTAAAAATAATCCAGTGCAAACAAATTCAGATTATAAGGGATACAGTAAGACCTGGGCTTATCTTCAGAAAAGTAGAAAATAAAAATCCTGAACATTCATTCATTAAGAAATGAAAAGGCAAACTACATTTTGATCATTGAAAAATAATACATATGGCTATTATAAAACATTCTTAACCAGTGATTGCAATAATTACATTTATAAATTTTCATTCAAGTACTAGTATTCAATAAACATTCAAATTCCCATTAAAGCAACACCAGATATAGTCATGTGTGGACGATACTTCTTTTTGATTTACTACTACAACAAAAATCACGTCAACAGGAAGCAAGTGACTCTTTAAATACTCTTTTTTTAATTTGTAAATGATTTTTCACAGTCTGTATATTTTATATGTGAGGACCCAAGGAACATTTTACAACAGCTAATTAACAAGTCCTTTTTATAAAATAACCCTTGATATTAGAGAAACAAACATTCCCACACACATTTAGCTTTACGAATAAAAATAACAGGGCAGAATCAGTTTTCTTTGGCAAGAGGTTGTGAAATCCTTCCCAAATGTTGGTGTGCTATAGTAAAGACACTATCAAAGAACTTCTTTGGCATTTACCAAAGAGCTATTTACTCAGCCAGAAGCATTTCATAAACTATGGTACCATGATATTAAGGCAGATCTTATGTCAAAGTCACACTGAAATCAACATCCTTTTCTTGATTACTGTTGTTAACGGGTCTTCCTTCAAAAAGCTCCCTTCTAATTTTGGCCTGGATCTCAGGCTTTAATAAAAGTTCTTTTATCTCTTTCACTTTGGACTTCAGAACCATTCTTTCTCGATGCAAAGCTTCCTTAATTAAGTCCCGGATTCCAGTATGTCTCTTGCCTACAGAAAAAAAAATTTATAAAACATTTTACATACAAATGCCAATGAAAAACATTAAATGTGGCACACTGACTTATCAAAAGAGGATTAAAAAGAAACCTTTAAAGTGTTGCCCACAGTTTATAGAAAAGGTTGCATTTTGCCAAAAATATATTATTTACCTGAAACAAATTTGCTGTAAATAAAAATCACTGCGTAGTGACAGCAGACATAGGACAAACATAAAACATTAGGGACTAACTATATGGATAATCTCAACAATAATTATTTGAAACTTAGCACTTGTTAGCTGTGTGTGTGTGTTGGCCTCAGATAAAGTAGTCAAATGCCCTGCTAAGCAATATAAACGGCAGTATTCCAATTACGGCAAGGCCCTTCCACGGCCTTCGAGTCCATGAGGCATAACCCAAAGTCCCCTCTCCCCTGGCCATGGCTGAGGGCAAGTGAACATTGGGCCATTCTTCTTTCGTAAATTAATTTCCTCTGCTAGTCCCAGCACTCCGTTTTTCTTCTGTTGAGTTTCAGAAATGCAAACACATTGATCATGAGAGCATTAGGCAACCTCCACAGACGGGACAAGAGACACTTCATCGGCACATTGCAAATCAGTCCATCGACTCAGCAGAGGGGAGCAGGGGTGCTGCTCACGCAGCGGCGGGGCCTGCCTGCCTTTGGGTCTCATTTCCTGTTGTTGCCATCGTCAGTGCCGTTCCTACCAGCCTCTTCAGTTTTCACAGAGCTCCCATCCCCTGGCTTGTTTTTGTTCTGTGTTTCTTCCAGATACTGCTGGACAGCCTTGAGCACGGCATTCTCCACCAGCCTCTTACTGAGCTTTACCAGTTCAGCATCATCAGGCTCACCTCCATTCTTATCACCTACATTCCACAACAGAGAAGAGAGGTCACTGAGATCATACTGCCATGGAAACCCAGCATGCAGGGGCCGGCCAGTTCAGTTAAAAAGTGCAAGTATCCTTCAATCTGGTAAGTTAAATCTATAAATCAAAGAATACTGGCCTGGCTTTTCATGTGGAATTTGCAGAAGCAGAAGACTGCCTATTCCTGAAGACTTCAGGTTGAAAAGTAGTTCATAAGCCCCAGTCTGAAAATATTCTACCTATAATGCTGGAATTTTCCCATTTCTACATGGAAACTTTTGTTTGCCTCTTACCCAAGGCCAATTGCTGCTGCTGAAGTTCATGTGCCCACCACCTGGACCCTCAGACATGAATTCACCCACTAGATCTGTGTCCGCTTCTCCCTCTCCACTACCAAATGCCAGGGAATCGAGATTTCCCTATCAGCTAACTACTTCAGATCACTGATTTTATAGTGTTTGTCCTGCGGGTTGGTTGTTGACAAACTCTTAGCACTCCCATGAAGACAAAGGCAGTTACTATGGCTAGGAACTAGTAAAAAAAAAAAAACTTGTAAAACTAATATTCTTTTTAATCTCAGTGCTATCACTAGAATTTATAAAACAGGAAACTCTTCAAGGAAGAGTTAGGCTTATGATAGTAAACTAGTAGATGTTGATATTTCATGGCCATTTTGTTTCCCTGCTAGCAATGATCAAGGTTTAACGACTCTCTTTCATTTTACTGTAAAAGGGCTGGTTCTCATCTGTTCTCAGGCTATGCATTTCCCACCCACTCTCTCCCTTGTCTCCCTTCACTGAGGAAAAGCACAAGGGAGCTCATCACTCCTGTCCATTCAGTCTCTCAACTCCTTCCACTGAGCAGTGGGCTCAGAAAGGCAGACGACTGGAGGCAAAGATATTTGAGCACTGAAATGTCTTAAGCAAATACTAACAGACCTCAGAGGAGTTACAGACAGCCATACAGTAATAGCAGGGGACTTTAATACTCCACTTTCAACAATGGATAGATCCAGACAGAAAGACAGAAAACCAATAAGGAAACACTGGACTTGGACTATACTTTAGACCAATGGAACTAACACACATACACAGAACATTCCATCCAACAGCACCAGAGTACACATTCTTCTCAAGTGCCTATGGAATGCCCTCTAGGACAGACCACATGTTAGGTCACAAAACAAGTCTCAGCAAATTTTAAAAGACTGAAATCCATACCAAGTATCTTTTCTGAGCACAATGGCATGAAACTAGAAATCAGTAAGATGAAAACTGGAAAATTGACAGATATGTAAAAATTAAACAACACACTCCTAAACAACTGAGTCAAAAATGCAATCAAAAAGGAAGTCAAAAATATTTTGAAATAAACAAAAATGGAAACACAACATCAAAACTTATGGGACACAGCAGCGGCAGTGCTAAAAGGGAAGTTAAGAGCAATAAATGCCTGCATTAAGAAAGAAAGGAGTATAGTCAATAATAATGTAAGAACTTTACATTACAGATAGTTACTAGACTTACTGTGGTGACCTCATCATAAAGTATATAAATGTCAAATCACTACATTGTACACATGAATTTAATCTAATATTGTATGTCAACTATACTTAAATTTAAAAATTAAAGAAAAAGATTTCAAGTGAACGGCGTAACTTTACATCTCAATGAACTAGAAAAGCAAGAACTAAGCCCAAAGTTAACAGCAGAAGGTAACAAAGATGACAAAGATCAGAGCAGAAATGAATGAAATATAGATAGAAAAACAATTTAAAAATCAATAAAACTAAGAGTTTTTTAAAAGATAAACAAAATAGATAAGACTTTAGCTAGACTTACCAATAATAAAGACCAAGAACTAAAATAATAAAATTATAAATGGAAGAGGAGACATTATAACTGATACCACAGAAATACAAAGAATCATAAGAGATTACTATCAATAATTATATGCCAAGAAATTAGACAACCTAGAAGAAATGGACAAATTCCTAGAACATACAACAAATAGAAAATCTAAACAGACCAATAACAAGTAAGACTTATTAATATCAGTAATTAAAAACTTCCCAGTAAAGAAAAGCCCAGGGCAAGATGGCTTCATAGGTGAATTTTACCAAACATTTAAAGAAAATTAATGCCAATTCTTTTCAAACTCTGCCAAAAAACTAAAGAGGAGAAAACACTCCCAAACTCATTTTAGGAAGTCAACATTACCCTGATACCAAAGCCAGATAAGGACACCACAAGAAAAGAAAATTCTAGGCCAATGTCCTCATAAATTTAAATATAAAAATTCTCAACAAAATACTAGTAAACCAAATTCAACAGCACATTAAAAGGGTCATACACCAAGATCAGGTGAAAATTATCTCTGGTATACAAGGATGGTTCAACATATGCAAATCAATTAACATGATACATCACATTAACTTCAGTTAAATAACGGAACTCTATTTTGGTCTAATTCTACTCTGCAGTCAAATAATCACTGCTTCTGTGATTTCTCTTGGTCCACAATGAAGTCTCTCTGTTACTTCAAACATTAAAAAATTTAAAACAGAGAAATCTTCCCATAGAAAGTTAATTTTCTTCTTTATGGCCAAGTAGTATTCCATTGTATAAAAGTTTCCCTTTGCGGCAGTATGGCTGCACCTGGAGAACATTATGCTAAGTGAAATACACCAGTCATAAAAAGTCAAATACCAAATGATTTTACTCATATGTGGAATCTAATGAACAAATTGAACTAACAAGCAAAACAGAGACTCATAAATAGAGAGCAGGATGACAGCTAATGGTGCGGGGCAGTATAAGGGGTGGAGGGGTTGATTGAAAAGGAAAAAGGACTCGTGGACACAGACACCAGTGTGGTGACTGTGGGAGGGGCTATAAGGGAACTAAATGATAATGGGCAAAAAATACAAAAAAGATTAAGTCAAGAAAAGGATAAAAAAAGTTAATTTTTCCTTCTAACTTTCCTATTTGTTTATGCTTTTACTATTATCCCAAGTCAACTAAGCTCAAAACAAGACTGTAACCACCTTTGACTACTATCTTTCCTTCATCGACTCCTTAATCATCAAGTCTTATCTATGTGCACCTCTTCAATGCATCTGATACAGCCTTTCTAGATTAATAGTTCTAAAATATCCCTTTTACTCTCCCTTGTCTTCACACGAAAAATTAAATTTGTCTTGCAAGGCTTCCCAAAATTTACCTCTGATTTTCACCCACCATTGCCACACTTCCATTGTCAGCTTCCAACATCTCCTCAGGAGCCGCCACACCATTCCCTACTTCTAGATGGCACTCCCTCTCTCTCATCAATTAAAATCCCACCCACACCACGAAGCCTTCCCTGACTAACCAGCTAAAGGTGATGAACTTCTACTTGATTCCAATAGCTCGGACTGCATGTACAGTCCATGGTCATTGGGTCATTCATTCAAATATGCACAGAGGACCTACTATCTTCACAGTTATTCTAGCCTATGGGGATGCTGCAGAGAACAAAAAATAAGCCCATTAGTTTTCATAATTTCTTACAAATTATAAGCATTATGTATTAATGCATTTATTCAAAAACTACTAATTCACATTTCTAAAGACACAGTAGTCTTGAGTACAAAAACCGTGTCCTAGGTTTCTCAATTATCTCCCACTCTGCTAGTGCCTGACAGTTTCCTAAACACAATAGGGCTCAACAAATATTACTCCATCAAGTGAACTGTCGATTAAAGTCCTTGCAGGCAGTACAGCATTTTTTTTAACGTTCCTATCTTCCCGTAAGGATAGCCCCCATGGACAGAAATTTAGATTTAATGTAAAACTTCAATCAATAGCAAAGAATTCCAGAATAATCCAAATATCCATGTAAAAATGTCCATCAACTTTGCTTGATGAACCTGGGCACTGTGCCAAAATATCCAGCCTATGGGGCAAATACTATCGGCTATAACAAACTCATTAACCAATCAACAAAATAGTAAAGAAATTTATAAATGAATCTTCCAGATCGGTACTAAACTCTAACTTCACTTTACGATTTCCACAAAACATCCTCAGACTCTCAACGTTGGCCGAGGGCAGAGTCTATTGGAAGGCTCATCACAGAGCCCGGCAAGAATGCAGCAAATCAAGAAGTGTGCGTGTCTTCATTCAAATGTGTTCACACTTTTAACACACTTAATTCAACGAATTAAGATACCTCCTTAATTCATTAAGGTATCTTAAGTTAAAGTTATACTGTATTATGCTCCTGCTCACTACTGATTAAAGGTGTTTGTCTCCTGAATTGACCTCTAAGATAAATAATCACATTCAGTTTACCCGAAGCCTAGTTAGCAAGGCACACAAATTACCTTTTAATATTCCAACAAAAGTACACGTGAAAATATTCCCAATAGTACCTATCAAGAGTATGCAGCAAACTCTTGATAAAAAACATACTTTTCGTCTACTTGGGCTATTTATTATCATAACTACTTAAAATGACAGGTTAACCTTTGTCTTTGGCACTGTTATTATATAAATCTCCCCAGAATATCTTTGATCAATTTCTTAGGAGAATACTAAAAATATTTTTTTAAGGGTAATGAAAAAATTCTGTTAAGTCCACTAAACACAGCACTGTCCCTAAAAAAGAAAACTTTTCAAATCAAACTTAAAGTAAGCAATTCTACTCTCTTAAGAGTTGAAACATCATTAATCCATGGTATTATCCATAATTGTGTTTTTGTTTATATTACCTGATTTCTAATACCAATCCAGTGCAAGGATAAAATTTACTTTTGTGGTCAAAAACAAGAAAGTAAGTGAACTGCTTTGTGGTAGCAAAAATATTTTCTACCTACTAAGATAATTTAAGGCAACATGAATGTGGTTCAGCTGTTCTTATGTATGATCTAACCCAATAATTGAAGGGCTCTAGAAACCATCACCACCCCCCACTTACCACCAATATGTAGGTACCTATTTGTCCTGACAAGAACAAATCACGCTAATACTTTTAAAAAGGAAGCAAAAAAAAAATCTTCCTTACAATGTCATATAAGACTAAGGGAAAAAGTGCCACCATATTAAAAGTTTTCACCTGTCCCAATAAAAATCCCAGCTAATTATTTTGTGGATATCAACAACCTGATTCTAAAGTTTATATAGTAAGGCCAAAACAACAGAACATAATAGCCAAGACAATATTGAAGGAGAAGAACAAAGTTGGAAGACTGACAGAAGCTGACGTCAAGATTAACTATAAAACTATATTAAGACAGTTCGGTATTGGCAAAATAATAGGCAAATATATCACTGGAACAGAATAGAGGGCCCAAAAATAGACCCACACAAATACAGTCAACTTATCTTAGGAAAAGGAGCAAAAGCAATACAACGAAGTAAAGACAGTCTCTTCAGCAAAAGGTGTTAGAACAACTGGACATCCTCATGTGAAAAATAAACCTAAACACAGACCTTACACACTTCACAAAAATTAACTCAAAATTGACAACAGACCTAGATACAAAATGCAAAACTATGAAACTCCTAGAAGACAACAGGAGAAAACTTAGATGAACTTGGGAATCGCAATGACTTCTTAGATGCAAGACCTAAGACATGATCCATGAAAGAAAAAGTGATAAGCTGGACTTAACTAAAATTAAAAATTTTTGTTCTGTGGAAGACAGTGTCTAGATAGTGAGAATACAAGCCACAGAATGGGAGAAAATATTTGCAAAAAATGGATCTAATAAAGGACTGTTATGTAGAGAACTCAAAATCAAACAATGAAACAACAACGACAACAACAAAAATAGACCAAAGAACTTCAATGAAATAGAATAGAGAGCTCAGAAATAAACCCACACCTATATGGTCAATTAATCTATGACAAAGGAGGCAAGAACATCCAATGGGGTAAAGACAGTCTTTCAATAAATGGCGATAGGAAAATTGGACAGATACATGCCAAAAAAAAAAAAGAAACTAGACCTTCTTACACAACATACAAGAATAAAATCAAAATGGATTAAACACTTAAATGTAAGACCTGAAACCAAGTAAATCCTGGGGGCGGGGGTGGGGGGGTGGAACACAGGCAGTAAAATCTCAGACACTTCTCGTAGCAATGTTTTTTTCTGACATATCTACTTGAGCAAGGGAAACAAAAATTAAAAAATAAATGGGACTACATCAAACAAAAAAGCTTTTATGATTCCAACTATATGGCATTCTAGAAAAGGCAAAACCATGCAGACAGTAAAAAGATTAGTAGTTGCCAGAGTTTAGGGGAGGGGAAGAGAAATGAATACGCAGAGCACAGGGAATTCTTAGGGCAGTGAAAATAGCCTGTCGGATGCCATAATGAAGGACACATGTCACTTATACATTTGTCCAAACCCATAGAAGATAGAACACCAAGAGTGAAGTATAATGTAAACTATGGACTTTGAGTCATTACGATATATTGAATTTGGTTCGTCAATTATTAGGGCTTCTCTTTTTCAGTCTGTAATATCAGTTCTTTTAGTCCAAACTATGATCCACATTGTTCCCCACACAATTTCTCCCATAATGGTGTTGTTTCTTATTGGAAACTTTGGTGATGTAATAGAACTACTGGTGGTGATAAGCCAGAATTTTGAATATGTGTGTAAGGAAGAAAATACATGAGATATATATATATGAGCTTGAAATCCAATTCTGCTATTTTCTATCTGCACAACATTGCTCACAATCTCTTCAACCCTAAATATCCCTTCAGTGGGCCACTGATGATGATAACACACCCTGCATTGCTGTTGTAAGCGTCAGAGCTAAGCTATAAGAAGTGCCTAACATCGTACCTGGAACACAGTAGGCCTTCAAAATATGGTAGTTACTTTATCAGTAGATTTTATGCATGTTTTATGGTTAAGGAGAATGAGCTCAATGCCTAATAAATACCAATCATTAATTTACTCACGTTATTAAGTGTAACTCTGTTGTTGAAACCTATTTCCAAGGGGCACTGTGCTCACTGTGCTTTGTTTTGTTCACTTGTCTCACCTTGTATGGTTTATAGATTCTTACGCGCTGTTCCACATCATCAACTATCTATATGAACCATGGTTGCTTCCTCCCTGAATTTTGATCCCTGTATTTGTTCAGGTTGAAATGTAAGGAGTTCTCAATACCCCTGTTTGCTCAGGACCACCATTTGTCATTCTGTGCTGCACCTGATGTGGGAGGTGCAGTTTGAACAGTGATAAAAGCAGCAGACAATGCAAACACGAGCCCTGGTACAAAGTATAGCTATCGCTGGAAAATTATTCTCATGACAAAGAAGAAATATAGTTTCAAACATGCCACAAGGATACATTTTCATGCAATCATGGTCTCTGGCAGAAAAACTTGGCTGGAAAACGAGCAGTGCTTCGAATCTTAAAATTATTTGTTCATGTAATTTATTAATTATTAAGAGACTTTTACATAAAACTTAAATGCATTGCTAGCTGGAATTAGTTTTCACTTGTTTGGCTAACACTCCTGCTCATGATAATATATACTTTTTTCTTTCTAGGCTGCTATTCCAGGGTAGGAGTTGATTCAAGCAGAAATAAAGGTCACTTTCCTGCTCTGAAGGCAATGTTCACCAAGGAAGAACAGCAGCATAAATGCTGCCAGCAATCTAATCTGGTTAAATAAATCCTAGTTGTAGATATCACTCCACCTTTTCTACAAGCAATAAGGACACACCCCCTGATCAGAAGGTCCCTTTCCATAGGCTCAGAAAATCCCCACAGTGCCAAGTCACTAACAGCAGTAACACAAATGCCTCTTTCCATTCACTTAAATAACACTTCACATTTTTCAAAGTGCTTTCAGAAACATTATCTCATTTGGTCTTCAAAGAAAGCTTATGAGGTAAAGTAAGTGTTATTCTCATATTACAAGTGAGAACAATGAAACACACGAGGTTACATAAATTGTCTAAGATCACACAGGAAAGTGATGGGCATCAGTAGCTCTCACTCAAAATCAGGAAAATTAGTTCTTCCTGGGTACCCACCCCAATCAGACCCTCCACAGCTCTCCGGTGCCCCTTCATCCTGGGGAAATGATGTACACGTGTGAGTAACACCACTTAATTTAATGATTGGTTCACTGGAAAGGAGAAAAATTCAGGAGGTTTCATTCTAGGATTGAAATTTTTATACTAAATGGCTATTGATTAATGCAGCCAACCCCTTCCTTCCACCCTTCCTTCCTTCGTCTTTTCTCCCATCTTTCCTTCTGTGCACATTCACTGGTACCCTCGATTTGTGGGACGCACTGCTGTGATGAACACAGAAATGATCCCCACGTGGGCCCAACTTTCAAGACGCCTGCAGTTTAGCAGCGGCTTGTCTGGGTAACTGCAGAATTCAGTCTCGTACAAAGTGACTGATGAGGTGAGAGCAAAGGGATGAGGCTGGAAATGTACGCGGAGGGGAGACTATAAAGGTTTCTGTGGGACATACTGAGGAGTCTGCACAACATTTGTTTACCTGGAGCACCTACTATGATCAAATTATGCTTCCACATTCTGTGATATACACAAATTATTAAGGCTTCTCTTTAAGGAAATACTTATTTCAAACCATGAGGTATAATGTTAAAGAAAATTAGATTTTTCAGAACACAGCTAATATTTTTAAATGTAAGCCTGGGTCTCACAACATTGCTACTATTCTTAGGAAAACATCAGCTACGCCACTAGCCAGTGATTTTGCTTCATTTTGTTTTAGGTTCAATGCAAATAACCAGTCATTAAGCTTAGTGAGAGACACTAAAATATAACTACAGTGTAATCAAGAGCATCATAAATACTTTAAATATCATAGGATGGAAGAAATTGTACTTTCAAAAATTATTCCAAACATAGCTCTCTCTAACTCAGCTGTTTAATCCTAAACCAAGCCCTTTATGGGTAAGCATGTAGAATGCATTTTATACCACATAAATTTCAATTTTTCTATTTATTCAATCAGCCAAGACATAAAGTTGGCTAACGTGCTAGTGTTTGTTTTCTTTGATGGCTTCCAAAACCTAATTTTTAAAGTCTGACCGTGAAAAGCCAGGTGCACAGGACCATTTGGTCACTGTATTTGCCTTGTGAATTCTGAGCAATCTGTGGACTGATTCTACTGGGTTTTATAAAAGCCATAACAATGGATCAAATAAAGAATGTGTAATGCTTCAGTTAAAAAAAATATGTAATGCTAAAGAAAACTTAAGGATGATTAACCTTTAAAATGATATTAAGAGAAAACCGAAAATTTTAAGTCATCCATGGCCATGAATGTAAACTGAAAAAATACCATATGATCTCACTTATAAGTGGAATCTAACAAACAAAATAAACTAACAAATAAAACAGAACAAGAGGCACAGAAACCTGGCACAGACAGACAGCTGTCTCAATGCAGGGGGAGGTGGGGGCTGGTTGAAAAAAGGTGAAGGAATTAGCCAAAGAACACAGATGCGTGACCCATGGACATGGACAATGGTGTGGGGATTGCCTGAGAGGAGGGGGGAGCTGGGAAGAGGGGGGAAACTGGGGAAAAATGGGTACAACTGTAATAGCATAAACAATAAAATATAATTTAAAAAAACGAGAAGATGGAGCGTAGGTAAACATGGCTTTCCTCCTCTTGCAACCACATCCAAATTACAACTAAACTATACAACAACCATCACTCAGAACCATCAGAAATCGAGTTGAATGGAAGTCTGACAACTTCGGAATTAAAGAAATGACATCCAACCAGACTGGTAAGAGGGGTGGAGACACAGAGACACAGAATAGGCTGGTTCTACACCCATGTGGGTAGATAAAATTTGGGAGGGATATCTTGGGAGTGAGGAGTCCCAGCCCCACACCAGGGCCCCATCCCAGGGTTCCAGTGCCAGGAAGATAAGTCTCCATAACTTCTGACTGCAAAAACTAGCAGGGATTGAGTTGGTGGAAGAGACTTTTGGAGTCCCAAGTGGTTCTTCTTAAAGAACCTACACACAGGCTCATTTACTCAGACTCACTCCCTCTGAGCTCCATCTCTGGGGTGGGAGCTTGAAAGGCACTAGTGGCATATGAGAAGGAACAGAAGTGTCTGGCATCAAGGCAAGAGCTGGGGGACACCCTTCTCCTAGACAGAAAGGCAGGCAGAAGCTACTGTCCCTTTTCTGAACCATTCCCTCACAGAGCCACCATGCAGGTGCCATATCAGAGACTATCAATCTGGCTAACACAGTTTGCCCCCCCCTGGAGATTCCCTGAGGCTCCACCTCACCCAATTTATGGGCCCACCCAAGCTGTTAACAGTGGCTTTTCCATATGAATGGCCGGTCTTGGCTCACGCTTCACAACTTCTGAAATTATCTCAAACCAGCAACAACCGGCCTCAGCAAGCCCCCAGCAAGCTCCCAGGCCCCATACCTCTTGTAAGTGGTCCCAGACCTGGCACCAGCAGCAGCCAACCTAGATTCACAACTTGGCTTTTCCTGGGAATCTCCAAGCCCAGCACAAGTAGGAGCCATCTCAGATTGCTTTATAGCTCAGGCATGGTGGGCCCAGGCAGAATACAGGAGGTGGTTGACCTTGGCCTGCACCACCCAGGAAACCGTAGAGCCTGCCCACCCACTGAACAGCTACAGACCACATTGGAGTAACACCACTCTTCCCATGAAAAGTGGATCCTCCACGGAGGGTGGAGGTTGGTGGTCAGTGGTCACAGCCAGTCCTTGCAGCTGACTGGCCTGGGTAAGCCCCTCCCACTGACCTGACAACAGCAATCAAGGCTCAACTACAAGAGGACAGTGTATTCAGCACACATGAAGGGCACACCACAAGTATCCAGGTTGGGTGATAGAGAAGGCTGTGCCACTGGACCCTACCGGACACCTACTACATTAGGCAACGCTACCAAGACAGGAGTCATAGCAGCTCTACCTAACACATAGAAACAAACACAGGGAGGCTGCCAAAACAAGGAGACAAAGAAACATGGCCCAAATGAGAGTACAGATCAAAACTCCAGGAAAAGAACTAAATAAAACAGAGATAGCAGTCTATCAGATACAGAGTTCAAAACACTGGTTATAAGGATGCTCAAGGAACTTAGTGAGGACTTCAACAGCATAAAAAAGATCCAGTCAGAAAAGAAGGATACACTCATTGAAATAACAATTCACGGGGAAACAACAGTGGAGTCAATGAATCTGAGAATCAAATCAATGATTTGGAATATAAGGAAGCAAAAAAACAACCAATCAGAAAAACAAGAAGAAAAAAGAACCCTCCAAAACAAGGACAGTGTAAGGAGCCACTGGAACAACTTCAAGCATTCTAACATTCACATCTTAGGGGTGCCAGAAGAGGAAAAGGATCAAGAAATTGGAAATCTCTTTGAAAAAATTATGAAAGAAAACTCCTCTAATTTGGTGAAGGAGATAGACATGCAAGTCCCAAAGCACAGAAAGTCCCAAATAAAATAGATGCAAAGAGGCCCACTCCATCATACTCCTTATTTATGATAATTAAGGTACATCATAATTAAAATGGTTAAAAATAAAGAGATAATCTTAAAAGCAACAAGAGAAAAGAAGTTAGTTACCTACAGAGGAGTTCCCATAAGACCTTCAGCTGATTTCTCAAAGAAACTTTGCAGGCTAGAAGGGATTGGCAAGAAATATTCAAAGTCATGAAAATCAGGGACCTACAGCCAAGATTGCTCTACCTAGCAAATATATCATTTAGAATTGAAGGCAGATAAAGAGCTTCCCAGACAAGAAGAAACTGAAGGAGTTCATCACCATCAAACTATATTATATAAAATGGTAAAGGGACTTTAGAAAAAGAAGATCAAAACTATAAACAATAAAATGGCAATAAATATATATCTACCAACAACGGAATCTAAAAAACAAACTAAGCAAACAAGACGAACAGAGACAGAATCATGGATATGGAGAGTGTTTTGATGGTTGCCAGATGGGAGGGGAGTTCGGGGGAATGGGTGAGAGGTGAGGGGATTAAGAAGGACAATTAGGTAGTTACAGAATAGCCATGGGGATGTAAAGTACAGTGTAGGGAATAGAGCAGCCAACGAACTTATACACATGACCCACAGACATAAACAAAGATGTGGGTTTGCCTGAGGGAGTGGGGGATTGCTGGGTGGAGAGGGGCAAAATTGGGAGAAAAATTGGGACAAGTATAATAGCATAATCAATAAAATATAATAAAAAAGAAAAGAAAAATAAATAAAGTCATCCATGACCATTCTTCCAGGCACATGATAAAAATGAATAAAAACACTAGTTTTTTGTTTTTGTTTTTGTTGTTTAGATGACTGACTTAAAGCATTCTTGACAGTAAAACGTCAAGAATCCTTAAAAGAAGTGTTTTTTCTAGGAGGCGGGTAGGGTGCCGGAATGCTAGCACAGAGCAAGTATGAAATCAGAGAAAACTCAAGTGTGGTGGGGGTGTGTATGTACGAATGCCTCTAATTTTTGGGTGACTGGGCAGTCTACACCAGATTCTTTTCCCTTTGAATACAGATCACCATGGTGCTACAACTATTTCTTTTAAAGAAACTCAAAAGGCATTTTTATGAATAAAGTGACCTTCCCCAAGGCTGACAAGCCAGGGTTGATGAGTGCATAAGGGAATAGCTTTGGATACTCCTCTGGGACACAACAGGAACCAAGGAAAAGATGCCAGTGGCCAGAGGAGATGGGATTTGGCTTTGCTGGAGCGCCAGTGTGCTGTGGCCTTTCCCCGGCTCCCCCCAGTACCCACGTCTTGCCCCACACTCCACAACTACAGGGGCTCCGACGTGAACCCCTGCCACCTGGAGAGTCAGTCAGTACTACTTGGGAGGGCTAAAGGGAAATTTGGAATAAAAATTCCAAAGTGTGAAATTAAAAAAACATGAATAAAGAAACTGAGCACATTTTCAAAAAACTGAAGCTTGGTAAACTCATAAATGTATTGCTTTAGCTTCAGGGGGAATGACTAAATAAAATAACTTAGTATATACTTTTCTTTTCTCAATGACCTAACATAATTTACTAGAGGCTTCCAAAAAATATTCAGACAAAAGTGAAATAGTTTTAAAATTCTCTTTGGTGATAGCTACTGTTCATTAAAGTTCTTTGAATATGTGAATTCCTACTACAAGAAATTAAACTAGCATTTTCACTTGTTGAATGGCATGCTAATGTGCAGAAATGTAAATTCATTTCTTCCATCAGTGGATGTTGGCTTCTCAAGTTCTTGATCTCTCAGCATGGAAGAACTACCCCCACTCACAGGAATAGCAAGTTCAGTAAGAAAGACCCAGGTGTGGTACCAGAGGAAGAAAGAGCAGTCCCGACCACACTGGGCTTCCGCTTCCAACCATTCTGAAAACAAGTGTGATGTCCCTGGGAGAGCAGGGCACTGAAAGATGGTTAGCAGCAGGGGATAAGAGATGATCGCAGTCTTTTCCCCCATCACGTCCACTGCTTCCCTCCGAACCACAAACCCGAGCCTGCACCTGCTCAGGGTCTCCTCCCTGCAGCTCTGGAGGCTGAGGAGTCATGTTCCTCCCCCAGACCTAGTGTCCTGCACAGTGAGTCTGAAGACTCTGCATACTTATGTTTTCGTAACACATACCATGTCACATTACTTAACTTAGTTGTAATAAAATGAAACTGAAAAAAATATTCACCAAAAAAAATCATGACTTACCAAACTTCTGCAGAACACAAACTTTAAAAGAATACATAGTTTTTAGGGAATGTTCATAAACTCTGAATTAGTTTAAAAGTAATTTGTTCTTTTAAGCTTGTTAAATTGATATGGGTAAGGCTTTTCTTTAGAAACATCTCACTAACAAGTTGTTTGAATTACTGTAGCCTATTTTCTTTTAAAAACAACTGTATTTCTTTAGAAATATTCACTTTCCTACATAATTTATTTAAATGTGTGGAATTTCATACAATGCTATTTAATATGGTTGTTATTCTTGTCTCAAAAGAAATAAGGGCCGCAAGTTGACATAAACTAAATGCTTACCTTAGAACAATGAAAGAAGAAACACGTGAAAACAGAGCCACCACCTGCATGCCAGGAGTTAGCTATTGTCCTGGAGCTCTGAGCCCACCCTTCCTTATTCAGCTCTACGAAACTGCAGCTGGGACTCAGCAACACATTGCTCCCTCGCCTGCAAGATCCCTGTGAGGTTCCTCCAAGAAAGGGATCCAGGGGAAAACTGGATGGCTGCACGGAGGGAAAAGGAACTTGCCCTTTGCTATTTGCCCATTCTTCCCGTTGGTGTGGCCCCAACCACACGGCCAATCTCCCTGACAGCAGCCACTGGTTCCAGTTTCCTCTTTCTTTCCTCACCCACTCCTGGAATTAGCCTCATTGCATTTTCTCAGAGTTAACAGCAAAGCTGGCCAGGGTCCCTTGCTTAGAGGCCATAATCCTGGCTTCCGTTTGTCCCTTCGCGTGTCCTGGGGCACTTCCTGGGAGACAGCAACCCCTCCTAAAAGCTCTGGGTCTCAGCTCCATTGGGCCCTTCCCCCAAAATGCCACAGACTGAAATGTTACTGCCTGCGTTTTTCCTCAGTCTTGCCTTTCCACCAAAATGTGTTCAACTAATTCCCTGTGTTAAATTCTCTCTGTTAAAACAACTGGTGTAATTCCTACTTTCTTGGCTGGCTTCTAACTGAAACAAACTATTTCTGTATTTTTTCCTCACCATGTTATTTTTACAGTGGGCTAAGATGTGAATGACAAAAGAAAAGGGTATAAAGTTAGGAGCAACTATGAGGCTGATTTTTCTTAGAAAAACTGTATATTTCACGAACTGGCTTTCCATAAAACAACTTGTTTATTTTGCCTTTTAATTTAATGTTCAAATTCCATACAGTTTTACATATACATTTTTAGTTTCTAAGAAACCTAAAAATCTGTAAATCTAATTTTACATTGAATATTAAGTAGAGTGTACAGCATACAGTAGTAGGTACACAATAGCATCACAGTGAATTTTTACCTTAAATTTACTATGCCCGTATTAGAGAACACTAGTTTAAAATAAATCTAAGTTTGGACAAATATTTCCATAAAGATTTCATTTATAAAGACAATCATACAATAGGCAACACACCTTTGCGTGCTGTCACTAGAACTCACTGATGCCGACTGCCAGCTGTCACTGCCAGGTCCAGTAATGGGTGTTTTATGCGGAGCACAGGTGTCGCAACAGTGTCCCTAGACCACAGTTACGTGTCACATCTCTATTTTAAGGCAAGGTTTTTGATCCTGAAGCTACTGATTGAAAACAGTCATTTAATAGTTATTATGAAATAAGAAATAACAAAGAGGTATCTATTTTTTCATAAAAATTTTGGTCTTCCATTTAAAGAGTTTTGTGGCTTAGAGCAGTTTGAAAACTCTGTCTTAAAATATCTGCCTTTAGGCAATAATTGAGAATTATTAATGCAAAATCTGACTACAAATCCATTTCAGTGTTTCCGTGATTTAGGGCTCCATTTCAGTATTTCCATTACTAAAACAAAGAGTTATTGCAAACACAGTTAGAATACTACCAGGCTTAACATACCTTTACCATTTGGCTTCTAAAATCACCAAAAGAAAATGTGTTAAAACAAACACTCAATGTCCTAATTTTGCCCTTTGGAGCAACGCAGAATAACTCTTCTTTCCCTTCCCCATTAAAGACTCCTCCAAATATTTCAAGACAACCGATCCATCTGCCTCCTCTTCTCCTAGCTAAGCAGCCAGTCCATCAGCCTTCCTCTTATAATGTGGTCTCCAGGCTCCTCACCATCCTTACCTCCTTCCTCTGGACGTGCTCCCGCTTGCCAGAATCCTAAATAGGACTGACTGCTACAGATCTAGATAGAAGGTCTTAGATAGAAGCTTGCCAGTTTATTAGCTATCCTATCATTACATCAATCAAAACTCTGAAAAAGCTGAGCTTCACAGCTAACTTTAGCTGAATATTTTAAATACTTAGAAAAAGTGTGAATTTTATTTTTGCTCATCAGATGTAAGACATCAAATTGAAATTTGATGTAATTTACATGGCAAATACCAACACCAACTATCCAGCCACAGAGTCAGAGGGGAAGCGGGAGGAGGGGCTGCTGAGACAAGTGGAAGAACATGAACCGCCCTTTTCTGTCAGATTCCTTCCTCCCTCACCCCTTACCATTACACCGAGGAGCTCCGTCTCTCCTGGGAATGTGAGATTCCCTCTCCATCTGCTCTAAGCATTCTGATTTTATATCACTTTCTCCCTGGCACTATAGTTCTTCTGTATAAATATCTTAGACTTATAAATGTCCTTGACTATATTTATACCTTTGGGGGCAGTTTGTAGAAACAGAAAATTATAATTTCTCAGATATCTTTGTCTCAGCCTTTAGTAAAATTAATATCATTATGTTAAGTTAGACTTCAAGTTAAAACTGCCCTTACTCTTTATATTTCCATCCTACAGCCCCATTCCTGGCTATGACTATGTTGAGGACAAAGCACTTTACTGTACAGTGGGGAGGCTGGTTTTAACAGTTCCAAGGTCTGTTAACTTGTACTTTGACATTATAAATGTTTGCTATAGGAAACTTTACTTGCTAGGATGTTCGTTGTAGAAACTGCATTTGCCCACATCAAGCTGTAACTGCTGCCTGGGATTGGACCTTGAGGGGAGTTCCACCTGTGGTGGTGATTGACTCCCTCTCTCTCACTGGGCTTGGCTGGTATGGCAGAGGCGTGGCTTCACCTCCTAGACTGAGAACTTCAAGACCTTTTATCTTTGCTTTTTCTCATTTGGGGCAGAATAAACACTGGGACCCAATACATCTCTTTTTTTAATGATGTGAATGAAAAAGTAACCTTCCAACAACAAGGACCATGTATCATCATTGTATCTTCCATAACACCTGGCTCAGATTTTTCAAAATGTGGTCTGGTCAGCAATATTAGTTGAGGTGAACTGAATTACTCTTCATAACAGACCTCAGACAAATTTCATTGCTGCTAAAATGCACATGAAGTTTCAGAAGATACCAAAGAGTTTTCACTTCTTCGCTGGGTTTGGAAATGTATTTGTTCCAGAGTGGGTCTATTCTTACATTCACTGAGGGTCCTCTAAAATAGTACCTGAAATCTTTTGGTTGCAAGTGACAAAAAAAAAATTAACTCAAGCCAGTTTAAGCGCGCACACACACATAAATGCTTCATGTAATGAAGAAAGTCTTAGTCATGGCTGAAATCAGAGGCTCAAAAATATCATCAGCACTGTCTCTCTCTCCTCCAGCCTCTTTCTTCTGTGCTTGTGCTGGCTTCACACTCACTCCCTACCAAGTAGCAACCCTATGCTTACATCCTTTCCACTTACAACCCAAAAGGAAGACAGACCGACCCTCTATCACATCTTAAGGAAGACTCTGCTTGACTCTGCTCGGACCACATGTCTCTCCTAGGGCAGGGAGGCAAGGCGTCATGATGGACAAAGCCCAGAAGGAGAAGGAGGGGGAGTCTCGCAAAGGAAAGGATGTTAAACAAATAAATGTTGGAAGTGTACACAACTATCCAAGGTCTGAACCTCTAAGTTCCTTCTTTCCCTTCCTGGGCATGATGGAAATAAAACTACAGTTCAGCTGACTTCTGGGGTGACTACAGTTATACAGTCACTCTCGTTTGTTGAAAAGAAATTATATTTACTGGATCTATCATATGCCAACCCCAGTGTCAGGCATTTTATAGACATTAGCTTACTTAATTCTCACAATAAGTAGATATTTAAAATGAAGGTACAGAGGCTTTGAGAAATTACATAGTAAATATTAGAACAAAAAATGCAAAATGAGTCCATCTATCTCCAAAAACCCCTCCTTTCTGCACTGAAACTTTGGGGCTCTTTTTAGTTTCTTTACTGTAAGTATCAGAGGTTTACTGATAAAAGCTCACAGACAACTACATATTGGGCTGGGCCGACTTAATTAAACAGAAGGCAATTATCTACAGGAAGTGATTTATCAGATGCCCTGAAAGAATTTTACTATCTGCCTGAAATTCTTCCCTCAGAGATTATTTTGGACTAAGTCATTACCACTGCTCAATTTATTTTGTCATTTTACTACAAATATTTCCTAAGAGCACAGGGGGTAATTTAGTATTGTTAAAATGCATATTCCTCAGGAGGGGGTAATATATGAAGTTTTTTGGTTTTTTAACCAAAACCTTTATACCCATGATTTCCCACTCCTTTTTTCACACGGTACCCAGAAATAAGACACAAGGATGGGTCACAAACATTGCTTGATGGGGCATCTGGGTAGAGCTCACAGCAGCCCCTGACTACACTAGAGGCTGGGGAAAACCCTACAGCCTTCATACTCCCAATGAAAATTACTCAGCATTTGATCACCGAATCCAGGCAAACTCTAAGGTCTGAGAACAGCAACAAAAGGAAATATAATTACCATATAGATTATGAACAAATAAAAGGAATCAGGGAGGTAAGACAGAATAGTGACTTTGTACATTTGCTCTAATGTTCCTATACTTAATTTTAGAAACATAAACCTCTTGGGTGTACATTATTTAATAAAAGAAGGAGTAAAACCTAATCTTCAGTGACTATGGTTAAATGTTTTAAATCGCACATTACTGCTGCTACCACAATATTACCCACAGACATCTGATACACAATGCAGCCTCAGCCCCACAGCAGCGCCGGCTCCGCCATGCCTCACTGCTTCGGGAAGGGGGCAGCACATACCAGGGCCTGGGTCCCAGCCTCCCGCCAGCTCCAGGCCCACAGCACCCCTGGGGGACAGTAACTGAAATCTGCTCCAAACTACTAGCTTTTAGCCACTTCCTCTCCTAAATGAGACATTGAGCATTTATTTTCTAAGTTTCGTTTCATAAACAATTGTCCAAATGATCGTGGCATTGTACCTGGCACACGGTGAGCACTCGATAAATTAAAAAGAAGAGGAGGAGGTCTTTAGACCATCCTGGAGGAGGAAGACGAGGAGGAGCAACAGAAAGAAGAAAACACTGCATCATAGCTATAATTTATTTCTTAGACTCTTAACTCTAAGGGAACAATGGGGGGTCAGGGGGAATAAGCTTTCAAGATCGTGGTAGTTTAGCCACCACTTCTCAAATATGAGGAACTGGGGCCCAGAGATGTTAGCAACTTGCCCAGTGTGAGACAGGATGTGACAGCAGGCCTGGTTGGCCAGCCAGGTCTCCTAACTCCCAGTCCTGCGTCCTCCCACAGTGAAAACTGCATGCCAAGGGAGGGGCCCCATGTTTAAGCCAGGCAGCAGCAGAGCTGGAGTCACACTGCATCCCCTGTGCACAAACACCTTTCTACTCACAAGGAAGGAAATGAATGGAGCTGTCCACTGACGGGAGGTTCCCCATCGCACGTTTCCTGGGACCCACAGTGGAGCATCTATGTGAGAACCTGTTAAAATGTTTTTCTGATACATTCAGTAACCAAAGTCCTTTATAGATTCCAACATTACACAGAGGCATCCCAAATTCTGTCTTCTGATAGGCTCATTTATACTGAAAGTTCTCTCACATTCACTACAGGAAGTGGGTATCATTCCGTCATTTACGAACATTTAGAACACGACCCCCCAGGTGGGACACTGAGTTAGGCTCTGATGCTACGAAAGAGATGCATACACCATGGGTCCCACCAAAGGGGGGCTCGGAATCTGTCATGAGACACAGCACACATATGAAAGCCAACCTCAAAGTCAGTGTTTTTAAGTGCAAACGAGAAGAGCAAAGTATAAGGCTATAGGCTTTATAGGAAGCCTTCTAGAGAATTGGAAACCCTAAAATCAGAGTTCCTTTAGTATAACTGAACAACAATCGCCATGGTAATTAAGGTTCAAAAATTCAAGTATTCACCTGACATGAAATTAACACTGCTAACCTCAATTTATATATTAGCTTTATACCATCACATTACAAATCATCAGAAACGAACCATCAAAAGAAAAAAGAAAAAAAATGAAACAAACTATCTTGAGGTTTGACTCATATTTATGAAATGCACACTATATACGGTCCTGGTAACATCCCACACAAAAAGACTATACCGGAGCATATTGCGTATATGAAAGTAAAATGTGCATACATTGTTAAAACACATACTTATAAAATTAAAATGTGTCATTACAATACATATTAACATCATTTTATTTTCAGCAGCACAGACGGTCAGGGCTAGAAGTAACTGGGCTGGCAGTACCTCCATTCCTTAGCTGTTCCACTCCTCCCTACAACATCCCTGGGAGGGGCTTCTCGCCCTGTGCTTGAATGCCTCCCGTGCCCGCAAACTGCCTGCCCCACGAGGCGGGCTGGTTCGTGTTTGGACAGCCACCTATTTCATCCTACACAAAAGCAAAGCTCTTCAAAGAGGGAAATCTGCAACAGGAAAAGAACGAGTACAATGTTTTCTAATTAGTTATAGAGCTGTCTCTTTAGTGAAGTTTTCTTTGGAGGTTAACTTAGTAAGATTAACAAGCGGCAGTGGTCGGTAAGCCTGTGCAACAACATTCCTGTTCATGGACAGTCCCTTCAAGAAGTACACTGTGAGAAATTGGGTGACTTTAAAAAACAAGTGCTATATCAGAATTAGCAAGAACTACATAGGAGATGATCTACAACATTTGTGAATCCTACAATATATACAGTAATATCTAAAGTTCCTGTGTAACAATAAAGAGCTTAGTATTCCAAGAAACATGGACTTATTGTCAGTATATTGCACTTATTATGGCCGAAAAGCACAGTTTGAGAAAAATGTTCAACTGCTGGATTTAAACCAAAAGGGTCTAACTGATTTGTGATGCAGTAACTGAAATATAAGCCATGACGAGTTCCACTGTATTTGACTATTCACCCCATTATCAAGATTTCTAGCTATGCGTACAGGTAACTTTGTACATAAATTTAGGCCCCTGCACAAGTAGTTGCTTTTAAAAAATCATTTTGTTTGCTATCCATAGATGAAAACAGTAGCATTAATTAATCAGTCAAATGAGAATACTTTCCATCTACCACCACCAAGGGCAAAAGCAGAATAAAAGAGCAGTGGGAGGGAGCGGGGTCGCTGGATCCTTACCACTTGGCCAGCTGGGCACATCCTTTCTGTAGCTCTGCAGGACGGTAGAGGACTCGCCTGTGTTTTGAGAATGACATCCACAAATGTAAACTTCCGCCACAAACTCGTTTAATTCTCTGTAATCTGAGGGCCCATCACTCTTTACAGCAGAATTAGAAGAGTGCAGGCATTGGCACTGCTGTGCTCTGTCCCTAGTAGGTCCTGCAAGGCATGAGTCTATGTGCCCCTGAGCAGGCTAAGGAGGCTGCTAGGTGGGGACGCGGAGATGAATAAACCCAGGAGGTTCCTGTACATGGAGGAGTAAGATCGGAAAAATGCTGGACCCTCCCAAATGTCTGCTACAGATTCTCGTACATGGTATCCCCACAACTTATGGACTGGGTATCTACCATTAGTGCTAATTTACATGTTTCTTGAGGCATGCTAGCTAGTGAATTCTCTGCTACTTTGTTTCAGGTCCTCTTTGTGAGTGCTTTTAGACATGTATTACCAGCAACAGAGCAGTGTCTGGCAGAGAAGCTTTTCTTTAGAGCATCCTATAGCAACAAAATTAAACACAGCATCAGAGAGCAGCTGATGGGGTGTGTGAATGGAGCAGATTAGGAGGAGAAAATTGTCAAGCAATGACAAAAATCAAAGACAGTTGATGGGGAGAGGGTGGCGAGGACCAGGGGTTTTTGGGGTGAATGAGAGGAAAGGGGGTGCAAATGAATTGATTTCTAACCATGATCTGCACTTCTGGATTACAACTTCACTTTAGACACAGTGGCCTGTCTTCATTTTCTTTTTAAAATGTTGGAACTCTAGAAAGCAAACCCAGAAAGCAGTATATACCATTTCTTGTCAACCAATATTAAGAAGTGCTGTATGTAAGACTTTGCCCTCAAGTGATCCAAAATAAGACAGAAGAGAGCAAATTCCTCATTGAGGTGAAACTTGACTTCAGTTAGAGAGCCAAGAAGACCGCTCACAGACAGGGGAGAGGAGGAACAATAGAAGGAAAGCAGATGTTCCCAGTGAAGACCTGGAGCAATGGAACAGGAAGTGGAGAGGGTAGGAGAGAACGCACTGTCCCTACATCTGTCCACACCAAGGTTTTTCAGAGAGACGTATTCCTTAGGGAAGGAGTCAATCAAGCAAAATCCCCAGGAACTGTAAATAAATCATTCTGACAAACACCTGAAAAGTTTCAGGCTGCCAAACAAAAGCCAATGCTCATTCTTAGAAAATGAAGAATTTTATTGTAAAGTCATCTCGGGTTTTAAGATCAAGATCATCACGTACTGCACAGTGTAATTTTCACAAGTAAAATTTAGAGCACAACTATTGGCTCTTATTAATAATCAGGTGCTCCAAATTCTTCCAAAATTTATTCCAAGCATTCCCAGAAGATCTCTTGCAAAACTGGCTTATTTCCCAAGTGAATAGGTATAGGATATGTATTGATTTTTAAAAAAACCTATTCCCAGTTAGTTTCCTGAGGAGCAAGCAGCAGAAAAAATAAGCCAGACATGGACCTTTGAGTATCTGAACCAGGTATCATGAGATTCTACAGACCTACTTAAATTTATATAAATAAAGCACTGACAAGACAGAAATGTGGCTGCAGAATTACTAAGTATGACTATGAACATTTTATTTAAAAAAGTAAAAATTCAGTATTTTGGGGCAACTAGTGCAAGGCAAGTTCTATTTGGCACACTAATTAAAATGCCAGTAGTGTATTTAACAAACCTAATCGTAAGTGAATGCACATAAGCCAGTGAGGAAGAAAAAAATCAATGCAAATGTTATCACTTTAAGTTCTGTTTTCTGGGCCATAAGCAAATGTGAAATCTGCCTGACATTTCTTTAAAAATATTCAGTGAGGTTTTTGCTGGAAGCAAAGTGGCATCACTTGTTTGGAGTGGTCTTACAGTTGCATGTGAACAAAGCAGAGGAAACATGAAAATATCTGAAAGTATACAATACATGTCATTTCAAAGCCAGCTTTACTTCTCTATATATTGTTATTGAGCATTGTTTTGAAAATGTCCCAATTTCAAATAAGCAAAATGAAGCCTGGCTTGTACCATATATCAAATGGTAGGCACTGATTTAAAGAAATTCAAAACTAAACTCTGAGTCCAGACAGTGTGATAAAAATAAACTGTAAGATTACCAACAGATGAATATCAAAAATGAGTTTTCAGTATTTTACATTTAACCTAGCCTCTTTATTCAATTAGTGTACTTTTATAGTTAATCATTAACTACACACACTCCACTCCTTTTAAGAAAAGCCCATGAAAAATCATAGCTAATTATTCTGCTCTTTCCCATAAGAAAAAAAACAAAACTACCCCTAGAAGACAGCCATACAAAACAGTCAAGCACTCAGGATTCTGCACAGTACAAACCATACTTACTGATTTTTTCCTCATCTCTGGAGAAAGGGAAGCAGCAGAGCTGGCCCATGGCACTGGTGCCGTCCTTCCTTCCTGGTGTTCTTTCCCCGGGCACCCCAAATAGAAAATGCAGTTCACACCCGGGTCTGTGAGCACACCCTGCCTATTCCACTCCGAGGAGCCGTGCATGGAGCATGCAGAGCCAATGCACAGCCGGGAGAGAGAGAGAGAGAGAGAGAGAGAGAGAGAAGGAAACTCGCTGCAGTGAGCAAAAAGGCTCCACCTCCCAGTCCTCCAGCCCAACGCACTGCTCTGCTGCTCCAGGACTGGCATTCGGTGAAAGAAGTGCCCACATGCTGGACTAATCCTCACAAAACTGTGGGCTGGCGGCCGCAGGCAAGTCCCACATGTGCTGTGTGGGTCTCTAGAGCTGCCTATAGAAGAAGTAAGGAAGAGCAGACCACCATGAGTGGCCTTACAGACAGATACAGTAATTATGCGGGGAAACTCAAAGGAACAAAAAACATTTTCTGCCTGCTTTTAATGAGGAAGAGCTTTCTTTTTCCCCAGAGGATTTCAGTTTGTTTGTTTGTTTTATGAATGGGGAACCTGACATTCCCGAACACTGAAGGCACAACTTGTATGAAGCACCAATCACTACTTAACACTCAGCCCTAACAGTGGAAATGACAAGGGAAGTGGGGAGGAATGGGGATATAGATTCTTCTCTGCACTTCATGGCGTACCTTTTAAAGTTAAAGATCTGCTTTCTGAGACCTGCTTTGTTCTACTATAGCGTTGATCAATACTATGAATTTTGAAATGGTAGTGTCAACTATGTCAATAGCCCAGAAAATTCTCCAAATCAAGACCCATCACTGAGAAAAAGATCAGTAATAAGAAATATTTGCAGTAAATACTGTTCAATGAAGAAAATTAGTAACTCCTGGCATTCCTCAGTCACCATATTGCTATAGTGATACAATCTTTAGAATAAGAAAGCCAGGTTTAAAGCCCAAATCTGTCAGTTATGAAACTTCAACTTCTTTGTCAGAGTTTTGATATCTTCATCTGTAAATCAGGCAAATTCCTTGCAGAATTTTAATTTGTTGTTGCAAAGTAGGTAGTGCTTGGGAGGATGGGAAGAGACGAGAACGGATTGTCTGAATGCTGTATCTATCTGCACGTCGGTGTTCTCAGCACCAACAGGCAGTTTGGTCTCCTCCTTCCCATTTCCTGCCCTGCTGGCTGCCATCCTGAGTTACTGCTCATATGACACATGTGACCTCCAAGCAAGAAAGCCTCTCACCCAAATGCAGTGCCCAGCAGGTAAGTGCCCAGGCACTTGCTAGGGGCTTTTATATTTACTCATTCGTTCAACCACTACTTAGCTTTACGAAGTATGTACTATTACTATCCCCATTTTACAGATAAATAAGTTTGAGCTCCAAAAAGTAACTTGGCCAAAATCTCTCAGAGAGTAGGTAACAATAATGGGATTTGAACTCAATTTGGCCGCATAAACCCTGAGCACCTGATCCCAGAGTTCTGTAGTATTACACACAACTTACATGTGTTATCAGGTGTACGGAGATACACATTATGCAACGGCTCATTGCAGTTACGGATAATGTGTAGAAAAATAACTATTTAACCAAGCTCTATGGTAATACGTTTTAAATGTCTTGGTTTCTCAAATTTGGTGCCAAATTCCTTTATTAATTCTCCTAGAGTCACATACTCCTACTTTAAAGCAAAGGACACAAAGACAGACTCTCTCCTCGAGTTGGACTGGCACTGCTGCCTGACACCACGGAGAGACTCCATCTGGAGCACAGAGGTACCACGACGGCCCCAAAGCACTCGTCTTCCAGGAAAACAGCAACATGTGCCATTCACAAGTAATCCCCAAGGATCTTGAAGGGTTTTATTAGAGAATTAAGACTCCTTTCAGTAATATATAGAGATCCACCATAACTTAAATATTTTTTTAAAAAGTAAGGTTAGCTTCAATGAGAAAACATATCTGATACAGTATGTCCATGAATTCAAAAGAACAACCTCTGCATGTTTCTTTTCTCACAGGCCCGGCTATGGACGAATCATAGTTACAACAGTTGCCTGTATCTGCTGTAGCAATTTCGATTTTATTATAATGGTTAATATGGCAGGAATAAAACTAAAAACCTGCCTCTTCTTGACATAACAGCTCTGATTGTTGTCTCTAGTGGGACAAATCATTTACTATGATTGAAAGCTCTATTCTCTATGTCTTTGGTTGGCATTATTTTCTACCTGGAACTGAATACATATATATTTGGATTTCTGAGTGACCTTGCTGTAAAAGTCTGACTCAAGATAAAGAACAAATGCCATTGTAAGACCCTGATTTTGTAAAACTGCAGATTGCCAACTCTACTGAGACCTCTATCTAATTCATTAATTAAAGGAAATCTGATTTTGACAACTATAGAAACACATGGGAAAGAAAAGAATGTTTCTATATTCAAAAGAGCAGGAAGAAAGAGGACTTTAAATCATGAGGTATAAAGAAAGGGAAAAATAGTGCTTTATCCCTCCAAATTCTAGAAGCAAATCTCAGGAGACATGCCTTTAAGCACAAAAAAAGACACTTCAGGAAAATTTCATTACACAGCAGGATGCACAGTTAATGGAAACTGTTATGCCAAGAAATGTTGCCGTTTCAGTGAAAATGTGTGTAAGTTCAGGAAGTGCTCAACAATTTATGGAAACACAACTCATGAAAATTGGGATATTTGAGAATATATCCCAATGTTTTATGTTGACACAGGGCTACCACAAGACAATTATTCTGGACCTGAAGAAGGCTGGATGGGCATACCCAACACTGTATTCTGTTTAATTATGTTCTTTTAAAACCAAATTTCAAGGAACATGTATAAAGGACACATGCACAAAGCCAAAGGGGGATAGGATAGAGGGTGGGAGGTGGGATGGCTGGGGTTGGGGGGAGTAGTGGGGGGAAAGTGGAAACAACTGTACTTGAACAACAATAAGAACTATTTTTTAAAAATTACATACAATTAGAATTCAGTTCCGACACTACAGATTTAGATCACTTCCATCATCGCAGAAAGTTTGTTTGGACTGTGCAGCTCTAGATTGTATTCGTGTTACAAATGAATAAATAAATAAAGAAAACCAAATTTCAGGTCTCACTAAGCAATCCACAGTAAGTGCGTATCTATCACACAGATGCCCCTCCATTGTTTAGTCTCTGCTGCATCTTCATAGCCATTTGTAACCAAAGGGCAAGCTCTGAAACTATATCATTAAATATTGATATTTGAAAGCTGTTCTTATGAGTGTTTGTAAGGAAAAGAAACTGAAAAAATCATAACTGAAAACTTTAAGAATTATCTGTAAATCTCACCATTAAATTCCTGTTTTTAATTACCAGGGAAAAGAATCTTGTTCTGTGAAATTTGAGAGTCAAGAATCTATTTTTTTTTTACCATTATTCCTACTTTAGTCATATTTTCCACAAGGACTTTTTACTTCTCCTCGCAGTGCTTTAGTTGGTTTTCTCTAAAACGGAAAATTGTAGGTATTTGTATTTGAAGCTGCCATATGCTACACAATTTCAGTGTGCAGTTGGAAAGACACTTGTGTTTTCCCCTGTGAAACACGTGGAGAAAAACCTAACGTACCGTACACAGCATATGTGCGTTTAGAAAGGGGGATGAAACGAGCAGAAACCAGAGCTCCAAAAGAAGTCCTTCACCAACCCGAAATGGGCATTCCATTTGCCCGTTTCTCTGCTGATGTGTTCCTGTTTAGCGCCAATTTTCAAAAGCCTCCTCCACGCTTATTATGCAGTCGGTTCTTTTCTGTGTGTGGACCAGTCTTAACCCATGTTAGAGCGAAAAACAAGTCCAGAATTGGTGAGACATAAGTTGGGGAAGAGAATCTGTCTCTGCTTAGAGACAGAAGGCAATGGAGCTCTTGAAATAGAAGGCTGGAAGAAGACCAAACAAGTTACAGTGTGTCTTTGGACACCTGGACTTTATATTATACCATTGCATCAATTCAATTTGATTCAAGGAACAATTTATTAAACACTTAGTATGTGCTTACGTGGTAATTACATCGCCTCCTGGGGTGAAGTTAACTCGAGTGGAGGTGTACAGCCAAGCAGGTAGGAAAGCCAAGGCAGACGGAGGGAGGAGGCGGGCACTTGAAGGCAGCCCCTGCGGGAACAGGAGCTCTCACTCCCCGTGTGCACCGGGCCGCTTTAGGAAGGCAATGCAGGAACCCAAGAACCACGGCCAGTAAAAAGTCATCTTCCAGACAGACACCGTTCAGTCCCACTTCTTACAGTCCGTCCTTCTTTTCAAGCATTAACAATAAAATCACAAAAAGTGACTAGAGTTTCTTACTGAAGGACAAATTAAACATTTGGATGTTAAAACCTATTTAAGAAAAAAAGTAAAGGGTACAACTAATCTTCTGGCCAGTGTTTGTATTACCTGACATGGCTGCTTTCTTATTCGAGTGCCTTTAATCCCTTAATGCCTGAGACTTTCAGAGAGAAAGCAACATCCTTCAACAGAAAGGAAAAAATAAACTTCGGGAAAGCCAATAGGGCCCAAATGAGAAGATTTTATTTGTAGTTGCACAATGTAAACATACATTCGGTTCTACAGTTCCTAATTTATTGGGGTTTTTCACAGGTCCTAATTATTCTTTATGTGGAATCTCCTCAATACACAGTTAGCTCTGAAAGTGGCCCAGTGTGACCTTGGACCAGATGACAGTCAGTCACATTTCCTGCTATGTAAAGGATTTGACCACTTCAAATAAAAGGTGCTTTAATAACTCAGAGTGTTGTTATTAAGGCTTTTTTCCTCTAGTAACACTTAAAGGGCTAAGGAAGAGTGAGAGTGAATCCCCAAGATAATAAAAAGGAAATTTGCGTACTCAGAGTGAAGTGCAGTTAAGTGAAGACTGGTGTTGGCAGGTCTCAGGGTCTGTCGTGACCCCCGGCGACCCAGGCTGACATTCTTCTGACACACCTGTCAGCCTCCATTCTGTTTACGCTTCTAACGACATCTGATAACTGTCGGAACTGCTGTTCAAACATTCATAAAACCAAAGTACTGAGTCTGTTTTCTATGAATATAGTTCTTATTTCACATCTGAAATGTGTATGTGCTAGGATGCATTCAGCTGCAGGTAACAAAAAAGTCTGGATTCAAATGGTTAAAAAATAATGCCATCTCTATACGCTGAGGTGGACTGGCTCCAGGGTTGGTTAATTCCATGGTTTAACAAGATCATCAAGATTCACTATGGTGGCTGCTAAGTCCAGGCACACAGGTATACCCAATAATTTCCAACTTAAAAAATAATATTTTCTTCTCTACAAATCTCTAGGTATCATCAAAACCGTTCTCTGAGGTTCCAAGCAGACTTCCCCTCACAGATCAGAATGAGGTCATATGCCACTTCCTAAACTAATCCCTGGCAAGAAGAATGGGCCCAATCACCTGCAGGCTAAAGCAGGACCCACATGCCCTAAAGCCCACTGCCTCTTAGGGAAGGGATGGGGCTCTGCCAACAGGGAAGAAATGGGAAAGGGAGGGGACTCAGAATAGGCAAAACACTAGTGGCCACTGCAGCTTTGTATTTACCTTTGCTTTAGTAAAAAGGTGGTATCCACATTTAGTAAAACTGTAGTCAGTTAAAATTAGGGAAGTGATTGAAAGGGTCTATAAATAATTTTGTATAGCAAAAAAAAAAGCCCTAAAAAAGTAAGTCATTGAAAAAGAGTTTCACGCTAATAAAAAAAACCCCATCATATACGGATATGTATGCCACATTTGTAAACTACTTTCTTGCTAAATCTGTAGCTGGAGAACAAGCAGTAAAACTGTGAACTGCCTCTCTCTAAACCTTATTATGCTAAGACTGACTTCTTAAGCAAAAGCTTTTGCTTGGATAAGAGCTGTTAGCAATGAAAATATATTCGGCAGCTGTGGTTCCCTGGTCTGAAACGTACAACTTGTGAAGATCTAATGTAGTTTCCTTTACTCACAGCCGGAATCCAGACAAAACATTCACCTGAATACTAAAGTCAACAGAGGATCAAGTAAAACCACAATTCATGAATGGACAAAATGTCGTTTTCTCTGTTAGCTACAATTAGTGCTTTAGGTGTTTTATATAAAACATATTAAAGTCAGATAAAATATCGAAGGACCTTTAGAGGTTAGTGAAAAAGATGGAAAATTTAAACTTCATAAAGGGAAATAATGTATACTTTGTGTTTCTTTTACTCTCCTTATCCCTCTGTTTTTATGAGAACGAGTTTCTCTGTAGATGAGGTAAACTTGAATAGTAAAGGGAAAGGTTTTTGCCATTACTGTCCAGATCCCATAAGCCAACAAGAAACAACAAATGGATGTCACATTTACTTAAATAATTTCCACAACCTTTTATCTCTATCCTAGCCCCTTTTTGAAAGTTTCCTTCCTTCCTCTCCAAGAGTTATCTCAGGTAATTAACTGCAAAACTAGTTAGAAGTCCCAGGTTGCCCAGGTACGCCTCACTACCTCATTCATACCCACAGCTTTAGCTGCCAACCTAATGCCATTGTGCCCCCCATCTATCTCTCGGATATATCATCCATGTCCCAGATTTTCCTCCTGCATCTGTCACTTGATTGGGCCACAGGTGTTGGTTTTTTTTGTGTGTGTCTAAAATTGAACTTACCATCTTCTTGTTACCAAAATCTGTTTTCCCTTTATCCTCTCTGTGGGTATAGGGCACTAACACCTACTAGCTGTCTAAACCCCACATGTGGGAGCTATCCTAGAATTCCCCTCTGTCTTTCATAATCCAGCCTAAACCTGAAACACTGACTCTCCTGCCTGCCGAGATCTACAATGCACCCCCTTTCCGCATCTCCACTGCAAACGCCAACCGCAGGCAGTCACGACCCCTTCTTACTCATCTTGCTGATGTGGCGTTCTATCCCCTCTTGACAATAATGCGTTTACACCATTGGTAGACTGACCTTTCTGAAACATGGATCTGATTGTGACATTCAAGCTCCAATATTGTTGATGATTCCCATTCCCTACAGAATAAGATCTGAATTAAGATAAGACCTGAATGACAAGTAACTCATGTGCAGAGCAAACTACTTACACTCCTCTGAGAAAACACTTCCCTTCCTTTTCTCCCTCCCCACATTCTCATTTTTCAGCTCAAACCTTACCTCTTCTATGCCATCTTTCCTTTTAATCCCAGAATGAATTAAAAGAACCCTCACTGGGTTCCCATTAACTTCACCACAGTCATTATCACCTTAAATTGTAATTGCATGGTCTCCCACTAGAAAGTAAACTGCTGGACAGTATGGTCTACGTCGGCCCCTCTTTCATCCTCAATATACAGACAGCATAACACTTGGCACTTGGCGGGTTCAATAAGTAGCTGTTCAATAAATGGCACAAATAAATTATAACAACCATAAAGATACTAAAGGAGTTTTACAGTGAAGGAGGAGTCTTCCTGTGCACAGCTAGCAGCTCTTCAAACCCCCAAGGGAGCTAGGAACGAACTGATGGCTCAGGCAACATCAGTGAATCCTGAGTTCACTCTGCCAGGGCCGCCAACCACAAGCCTTTCCTCACTACAGTCATACTCTTCCTTCCAATTCCTGTTTTAAGAGTAAATACATAACAAAGAAGAACGGGTTTTCAGACAGAGATGGACAGTGAGAATGTTACTATTTCTCTTCCAATTAATCAGAAAGTCTAGCTTCAGCAAAAATGAAAATACAACAACGTAACACAAAACAGAGAACTTGTGAGTTATCATAATGATGGAAGAGACTTCATGAAGTCACTCAGACCTCCAGGTTAGATGACCTCAGAAATGGTATTCCCTCTTCCCCCTTAAACAGAGACATTTCCCAAGTCCATTAACACCTTGTCCCAGTGTTTCACAATCTTTCAGAGTCCAAAGTTTTCCCTAGTTCCAGAATAGTGTACTACTAGTAAAGATTAAGAAGAAGTTGACTTTTTAAAAACACTAACCCTTCCTGCCCTGACTGGTGTGTCTCATTGGTTGGACATCATCCCACAAGGTGAAAGCTCGCCAGTTCGATTCCCAAGCAGGGCGCTGATGGATGTTTCTCTCTCACATCAATGTCTCTCTCTCACACTGATGTTTCTCTCCTTCTCCCTCCCTTCCCCTCTCTCTAAAAATAAATAAATAAAATCTTTAAAAGAAAATACTAAACTTTCCCTAAGTCAGTCTTTGGGCTGCTCTGTCCTGGACATAAGAATTCTGCATATAATTTGAAATAAAAACAGCAATGATAATGGGCACTAGTGAGTGGACAATGAGTATGTATCAGGCATGATGCTAAATGCTTTTTGCGTATTATTTCATTCCATTCTCACGATGTTATGAGGAAACACCATTATTCGCCCTGCCTTACAGGTGTAGGGTCATTAAGTAACACGCACACTGTTGCTAGCTGGGAAGTGGTAGTGACCACTAGAACAAGGTCTGTCTGACTGGGAACTTCCGGGCCACTCTGCTTTCTCTCTCTTGCACACTCTCTCCACTACTCTGCATCCTCTCCAATTCCTCCATGCTTCACTGAAATGGAGAAGAGTTAATGAGTTTCATATGTTTGCCTCTTGTGATTTTTACCACATTATCAAGTTAATTTTTTAGATAATACTGCATTCTTAAATAGAATAGATCTACCTAGTTTATTATTCCCCCCCAAAAGTCAAGTTTTTATCTTCGCCATTGTATGTATATACATAAATTATATACAATGTGGGGCAAAAGCAGGTTTACAGTTGTTCTTATGGGAAATAATACAATAAATAATAATGCAAGAATCGACTGTGTTTTGTATACATACAACTGTAAACCTACTTTTGCCCCACCCTGTATAAGTATGTATATGGAATATAAAATACTGCTTAAATACATAAAGTACCTGCTATATACAGAGGTGGGCAAAAGTAGGTTTACAGTTGTAATACAAATAAATAAATAATACAATAATTAATAAATAACCCCAGAATAAACTGTGTTTTGAGTACTCATAACTGTAAACCTACTTTTGCCCACTTCTGTATATATATGTATACACACACACACACACACACAAATATATACTCACTTTTATTTTTGAAATGCACCAGTGTTAATCACATGCCAATTTAAGGAAAACATGAACAATAATGCAAATCTATATAACCTGAAATGAGCAATCTGATGTTAGAAAAGTAAAAATACCATTCCAATAAGCATTCTAATACAACTAGTAAGACTATTAACATTAATAAGTAACATTTTATAAGACTATTTGCCAGACGCTGTGCTTAACGCTTTTAAAAAATTAATAAGCATTTTCAGTGTAGTGAAACAATGTATCCGGAGGCAATCAGGCAGCACGATGGGCTAGTTAGCCATAACTTTGGCAACTGAAAGGGTCTCTTAACACTAATTAGCTGTATCTTAATGGGTTTGTTTGACCACAGACTCAGCACTTCGATCATTTCATTCATGTAGTTTGTTTTTCTTTTTATTTGTGATTCAACATTGACCATATGGTCAATAATACTGTAATAACTATATATGATGTCAGATGGGTACTAGATTATCAGGGTGGTCACTTTTTAAGATACATAAATGTCTAATCACTATGTGGTTCACCTGGAACTAATACAATATTGTATGTCAAATGTAACTGAAAACTAAATTTAAAAAATAAAAGCAGCATACCCATGGAGAAAAATTTCCTTTCATGTTTCCCAAAATACACTTACAATAGAAGGTTCTACAAATAAATCATATAATGACAAAGTTTATTGCATCATTCTAGCAGCAGAGCTTAATTTTCATAGTTAAATATACCATGTAGCACTGCCCCTTTAATCTGTAGAGTTCCTAAGGCATCTAATATGAATCAGAAGGTTTGAAACCAGGCCAACAGATGGTTGGACTTTCAAAATAGCCTGAGCCACGGCTGCCACTTTGTATTAGTGTCCAGATTAAACGCTGACACACCGGTTGAAGCACAGTGAGCCGCCACGAAGACTGATTTTCTCAGTTACTTAATCCAAAGCTTCCTCTAGCTCAAGTAGATACAAAAATAACCTGAGAGCTCCGATTATGAATCGCTTTTCATTTCTACAGGGGCACATAACAATGAAATTTCAAACATTCTCTTCTCAGAAGACATGTTTCATCAAAAGAACTTTTAAAAAGGGACAATTAGAGTACAAAGGGAACCAGATTGGCATTTGAAATATTGTATTTTAACACGTCAAAGGCTCTGCTTTTTAAAGAGCATTATGCTTTCTAAGTAGGACGACATGAGCCCCAGTTAAACCCAGATAGTCTTGATTTTCTTCATTTATCTGGATAGTCTTAATTTTCTTCTTTTATCCCAGCATAATACACTTATAAGTATACCACTTGAATGATAAATTATATAGTCACTCAATTTCTGTGTCATAAGGAAAATAATGAAACATCCTCTACTGAGTTCTTCTTAAATTATTTGATAATTTTGAACAGAGAAAATTTCCAACTGCTAAAGTTTTCAAGTGAAAAGAAATGTGTAGTCTTCTCAGATGATAAACTATTTCCCTCTTCTAACATGCCTGAAATAGATTCATCTTAATTGGTCTAAGTCAGTGATTTTAAACCAGTGTGCCGCAAGAATTTTTGATACATGCAATGCCTGACTAGTCAGAGGCACTGACCTCTTTTCTCTTAGATTGTCAAGTAAAAAATGACAACAACCAACACAACAATATCCATCTGGTGTGAATAAATAAAAATTACACCTATTTTTTGTCAGAAAAATATGGCAAAAAATATGATTTTGGGGGGTGTGCTTCAGTGATTAGTTTGTGTGTGCTACGACATGAAGAAGGTTGAAAATCGCTGGTCTAAGTAGTGATGACATTTTCATAATCATCTCCCTGTCAGCCTGTGCAACAACCACCAAGAAAACCAGGATAAAATGCTAGTCCTGGCCATCACAAAAGAGACATTTGTATGTTATAAAATATTAACATAATATGATTTATTAATAAGTCATTTCATATAGATGTGCTACTGTCACTCTGGAGTATTTTGCACTTACATCTTCACCAAAGAATGAATGCTTAAACGGAAATTAAGGAGGGATACAGAAAGAAATTTAGGTGAGAGGAATCAAACCAGTTTATATTTTATAGATAGACAGCTGAGTAGCCATCAGAATTAATGTAAGAAGAAAAGGTGGGAAATATTAATCAAAATTAATTTCGGGGGAGAACCAAGATGGCGGCGTAGGTAGACACACTGCGCCTCCTCGCACAACCAGAACTGACAGAGAATCGAACAGCAAGGGGGACCAACACCAAGGAAACAGAAAATAATCATTCATCCAGACTGGTAGGAGGGGCGGAGACGGCACTGGGGTGGAGAGGACTCGCGTGGCTGTGGCGGGACTGAGACTGGCGGAGTGTGGGACAAATGGCGCAGGCAGTCCGAGCACTAGCAGACCCTACGGTCCCACATTTGCACAGATAAACCCAGAGGGCCGGACTCAGAGTGGCGGAGAGTGGGGCAGGCAGAGTGGCGGATAGCACATTGCGGCACCACATTCTCCCACAGATAAACCGGACGAACGGCGGGCAGAGAAGCAGACCGCTGTGCAACCCAGGGCTCCAGCTCCGGGAAATAAAGCCTCAAACCTCTGATTGAAAACGCCCCTGGGGGTTGGGGCGGCAGGAGAGACTCCCAGCCTCACAGGAGAGGTTGTTGGAGAGACCCACAGGGGCCTAGAGTGTGCACAGGCCCACTTACTCGGGAACCAGCACCAGAGGGGCCCAGTTTGATTGTGGGTAGCGGAGTGAAAGACTGAAATCCGGAGGAGAGTGAAGCGGGCGCCATTGCTCCCACTCGGCCCCGCCCCCACGTACAGCATCACAGCGCAGCGACCAGCATTACCCCGCCCCGGTGAACACCTAAGGCTCCGCCCCTTAAAGTAACAGACGCGCCAAGACAAACAAACAAAAAAAAAATGGCCCAAATGACAGAACACTTCAAAGCTCCAGAAAAAATACAACTAAGCGACGAAGAGATAGCCAACCTATCGGATGCACAGTTCAAAGCACTGGTTATCAATATGCTCACAGACTTGGTTGAATCTATTCGAAAAACAGATGAAAAAATGAAGCCTATGCTAACAGAAACAAAGGAAAATGTACAGGGAACCAATAGTGATGAGAAGGAAACTGGGACTCAAATCAATGGTATGGACCAGAAGGAAGAAACAAACATTCAACCAGAAAAGAATGAAGAAACAAGAACTTGGAAAAATGAGGAGAGGCTTAGGAACCTCCAGGACACCTTGAAACGTTCCAACATCCGAATTATAGGGGTGCCAGAAGGAGAAGAGGAAGAACAAAAAATTGAAAACTTATTTGAACAAATAATGGAGAACTTCCCCGATCTGGCAAAGGAAATAGACTTCCGGGAAGTCCAGGAAGCTCAGAGAGTCCCAAAGAAGCTGGACCCAAGGAGGAACACAACAAGACACATCATAATTACATTACCCAAGATTAAACGCAAGGACCTACGTCCAAGATTACTATATCCAGCAAAGCTATCATTTAGAATGGAAGGGAGGATAAAGTGCTTCTCAGATAAGGTCAAGTTGAAGAGGCTCATCATCACCAAGCCCTTATTATATGAAATGTTAAAGGGAGTTACCTAAGAAAAAGATCAAAAATAGGAACAGTAAAAATGACACCAAACTCACAGTTATTAACGACCACACATAAAACAAAAACGAGAGCAAACTAGGCAAACAACTAGAACATGAGGGTTGTCAATAAGGGAGTGGGAGGGGGAGAGGGGGGTAAAGGTACAGAGAATAAGTAGCATAGATGATAGGTGGAAAATAGACAGGGGGAGGGTAAAAATAGTGTAGGAAATGTAGAAGCCAAAGAACTTATAAGTATGACCCATGGACATGAACTATGGGGGGGGAATGTGGGAGGGAGGGGGGTGAGCAGGATGGAGTGGAGTGGGGGGGGAAATGGGACAACTGTAATAGCATAATCAATAAATATATTTAAAAAAAAAATTAATTTCGAAGACTTGTCTGAGGATTCCATTGTTTCCTGGTTTCTCTGGAGCATGAACGAACGCAGGAAGTCATATGTGCTTTGGTCTCAGGGCCTCTTTTCACTCTTAAAAATTTCTGACAACCTCCCTCTCCAATTAGAGCTTTTGTTTATGTGGGCTATATTTATCATTAGCAATAAATAATGCCAGTTGTCCTTGATGTGACAGTTTTATTTATTTTCAAAAAAACACCTGTCAGACCCAAATCTGAAAATGATAGTTTGTCTGTCATTTTTCAAGAAAAAAAATGGCGTTCTATGAAAGAAAGTGGCGGCTTTATCTTGCCGCTTAATCAATCAATCAAACACTTTTCCTGTAGTCAACCTCCTACTTCAATGTGCAGAAGTGTTTATGCTCACTTCCCATTTTTGTTACACAGGATATTAAAAAGACACATTCTTAAAGGTTGAGATTAAATGCAATTAATAATTTTTATGACTCAACAAGAACACTCTTACATAAAATGGACTTAAAAAAATTTTTAACTACAATTGCCTTGATTCATACTGGCCTCACGGTTGTTCCCACCGTGGCTTTTGCATCGTCAGTATAAATGTGAACGCAGTGGAAAAGCAAATAATGCCTTAACACTACCATCAAAACTGCTTTGCCCTCACAGACCCCTACAGGTGTCTCAGGGACTGCCAGGGTTCCACACACCAAACTTGGAGAACTAGTGAATAAAAGTGTATTTTAAAAGAATTTAAAATCTAACAAAAGTGTAGCCTTATAAATTATTAGAATATTAAATCATTCAGTGAATTACATTTTTCTACAGCAAAAAGTAAACAATTGGCATGAGAAAAATCAAAATTCATACCTATTGCCGATACTGCCATCCAGGAAGTAGACCTTCACGTGGGCTTATGACATTTAAGCGATATAAACCTTTTCAAATTAAATATTTTAAAACTTTATTATTTATCATTGATCTGATACAGGTTAAGATTTAAAGATTCTAGAAAGCTCAGAGATGTTTGCCCTGGCTATGCCTTCCATCCATGCAGGAAAACTGTTGACTTCTTTCCCCCTCCAGCACTCCCTGCTGCAAGGACCAGTGGGTCGGCACTCCACAGTGTTTCCTTTCCCAGAGAAGGCCCCGCCCACACGCTAAAGTCAGGCAAGATCCAGAGCTCTTGGAGCTCTGCCGTGGTCCCTAGGGATAAAATAGCACCGAAGATTAGGACACCAAAGTCAGAGCTGAGGGTCTCCCCCGATGCAACCCCACAAGTCCTTCCCTTTTGGCTGAAACACAACCTAGGTATGACTCCTGAAAATCGCTGGATGAACCGTGACAGGCATTTTAAGACTGACAGCATCAGTCTAAGCTGCCTGTGTCTCTTAAGGGTGACTCTCAAAAAGCAGGGACATCTGGATAAAATAAATTCACTGACTCAACCCACTCAGAATTCTCCATAGAGTTTCAGCCCCAAGTCTGGTATCTTGATCGGGTCTGGCTGGCTTTGGATGCAGACTGAATAGACTGTAGCTTTGATGACTCTGCCTTACCTGATATATATGACCCTCTTCCCCTTCTATCACCATACCCATGCAGGCCTGTTTGCTTCTATTTGAGCCTATGGTTGGCACAACCCTACCCCCTCACTGCCTCTGTGCTACAGTCTTGAAGGTCTTATCTTTAGGGTCCAATCCTGTGTCATTATGTTGAGTATTAAACTTCATCCTCTATTTATCCCACACCTATCTGCTCAGTCTCCTTTATTACAGATTCACTGCCTCAGTGTGTGTGATTGTGCCCATCTCCTTTCCCACCTCCCTCACCAACTCCTCAAACACACAAACCAAGCCAACGCCTCCTTTGTAGCTTCCTCCACTAATGAGACAAGCAGACTCCATCACTAGAGCCTTTAAAGTGTGGCTCCTATCACTAATACTGCCCCCACCTACCTCCCAGTCCATTGCTTCCCTACCCCTGCAAATCATACCTAGTGCTCCTAGAAAGGGTGCTTTCTCTACTATCCATCTGTCTGCTCCTTGATGTCATCCTGTTTATCCAAACTCTTGCACTCACCATCTTCACACTCTCCCAGAAGGTAAAATTACAAGCTTCTTCCACTGTGTCCTATACCAAAGCTCATTACTGCTATGGACAAAGCCCTGTTCATCTACTCCTCTTCCATCTCCATTTCTCAGATGTAGTCTTAGCTGCCCAGTGACTCCATATCACCCTTAAGGACTGTGTCTTATATTTCTTTGTATTTCATGATACCCAAGAAAGGAGTACACACATTGTACACGCTCAATAATATTAAATTAATGATGGATTATTATTAAACAAAAAAGTGTGGTGTTCCCAGAAAATCATTGTTCCCACCTGTGCTTGCAGAAATTATAAAGAAGTATACTAGTCTGCAAAAGAAATACCTTCCAGACCTTTCCAAATTCCCTACTGCCCCCCTATGAGACAGTCTGACAGCAGAAAGCAAACTAGTCTTTGCAAGCACTAAATTGCTCATCAGTCTTACAGAGGATGTCATTTAGTCAATTACCTTCCCTAAGGAAATATAAATGGAACATAGCTGCCTGAGAAAAATTAATTCACCCAACCTCAGTAAGTAGCTCACACAGAACAGCTTTCACCACCCTAAGAAATCTGAATCACATTTCATTCCTGGTTTCCTTCCCTTTGGGTGAAGGGATAGAGCAGAGGGAGTAAATTATAGCTGGTTTGTATAGTTAGGTTTGTAAAGAGTTGTAGCCTGATAGTACTAAGTAGGCATAGTATCACCCAAAGTTTTGATTATGAGAGAACTAAAATGTAGTACCATTCTTTGTATCTAAAAATCCAAATGTTACCTCCATATCCTAGCAAAGTCCCCCAACACTCCACATCAAGGCACAGATGACAGACATGACAAAAATGCACAGCATGGAAATGCAAAGCAGGCACAGGGAATAGCAACAGCTGGCAGGGGTCCAACCTCAAGTGCCTTTGGGAGCCAAGTAGGTAGTGTAAACAGTTAAGCTAATTTTATAAGAAAAACAACAGAGTAAGGGGTGGAGATGATAAAAAGCAGCTACTTTCAAGATCAATGTGCCTCCTACCCCATCAAGAAAATCACTGCCATGTAAGAATGTGGGACCAGGTTGTTCAGAAGGTGGTAGAAACCCAGCTTTTTAAAAAAATAAAATCACCCCAATATTGACAAGTCATTCAAATTAGGAAAAAAAAATTGTTTCAATCAAGTACAACGTGAAAGGCTGCTAGTTTCTGATCTTTGGAACACAGACTAAGGTTGTATGGGTATAAAAAGTTTTGTAAAAATATATTCCTAAAACTAAATCCCTACTTCACACTCACTTTTAGCAACTGGATTTTTTGTTAATACTCTGTGTCTGAGTACTTACACTAATGGTCATAACAGGTAGTTTAAAAGCTCAAATGAAAGCCCTGGCCAGGTAGCTCAGTTGGAGCATCATCCCAATACATCAAGGTTGCGGGTTCGAACCCCCATCAGGGAACATATAGGAATCAACCAATGAGTGCACGGGTAAGTGGAACAACAAATGGCTGCTTGTCTCTCTGTGTCCATCTGTCTGTCCCCCCACCCCCAAAACCAATAAATAAGAACATTTAAAAATTGCAAAAGCTCAAATGAAAAAAACTGGAAGACAATGTAAATATATCTGCACCTGTATCTGTGGACGGAAAAGGGACCACAGACTAAAACTGACCATCTCAGGGGAAGCCTCCATGGCGGCCTTACAAACTCAGACACGGACAGTAACCACATGGGATGGTCTGAGCATAAAAATTCCTCACCAAAAGCGAGTCATGGTGGACAGTCACATCCTAGGCCTGCAGCTTCCTTGACAACGGTCACCCTTTACCTGAACTGATCCTCTCTAGTCTTTTTGCATCTAAGATAACACACTTTTGAAATGTCAGGTAATCTCCTTTACCAGACCCCTCGGGCGCACCACACCTGAGTAGAGACCACAGAACCCCTCACTACCCCCCTCACCCCACGCCATCTCTATGTGCTATCAAGGGTCATCGGTAACTATCCTCTACCTTCAATGTCGGAAAAAAATAAATAAATAAAACATATGTGTCTCTCTGTTTTACTGTTTGTCCAGTCTCAGAGATTTCTGGCTTTGCCTTCTCCCACCTCTTTAACCTACCCCACTGGATTTCATGTAATCCTCCTCACTTCTCCTCCTCTGATTCTAATGCATAAAATAAGCTGCAGAAACTGCCATCCTCTGGAGCTTTTTCTCAATCCATTGAGATTTTGCTTCCCAGTAATTGTCATCAGTTTGGTTCAAGTGAACTCATAAAAATCTCTACGGGTTTAGACATTTCTTACATTGACATATTAAATCTCTGGTTTGGAGATGACTCTATTCATAATAGTTAAACAAATCACACTAGAACTTTTTAAATCTATAATTTAACAAAAATTTGAAACATTTAATATGAAAAATAACATGACCAAAATTAAGTGCAAAATAAAATATGGAAAATATTTCAAGCCAATATGGCAAGGGCTAAGGCTCTTTACTCTTTAAAAAACCTCACAAATTGGTGAGACACAAGAAGAATGAACTCCAACCCTGTGGACAAAGACGGTTTGCAACTGCCAGCTCCTCGCCCAGTTCAGAGCAGGGTACCGACGGGACGAGGGCTGACATCGCTAAACCACACATGGGGTTGTGAAGAGGAAACACGTAAATGAGCCCTCAGAAAAACCTAAAAAGCACCGGAGGAAATGGAGTGCCACAAAAGACCCAACATAGAGAAGAATTCATATCCAAGGAACAAGAAACTTTAAAAATATGAGAAGAACGTTAAATATAAACTAGATTGAAATCCTCCAAGAGAAAAATGAAGGAATAGCATCCATGAAGCAAAGAGCAGAACAGGAAAACATGAAAAAGAATCAATTAGAAGTGAAGCATATACTGCTGCTTGGAATATACCCTTAGAATCCTAAAACCTCAATTCAAAACAACTTATGCACCCCTATGTTTATAGCAGTGCTATTTACAGTAGCCAAGTGCTGGACGCAACCTCAGTGTCCATCAGTAAATGAGTGGATCAAAAAGCTGTGGTACATTTACACAATGGAATACTATGCAGCAGAAAGAAAGAAGGAGCTCCTACCCTTTGCGACAGCATGGATGGAACTGGAGAGCATTATGCTAAGTGAAATAAGCCAGGCAGTGAAAGACAAACACCATATGATATCACCTATAAGAGGACTCTAATGAACAAAATAAACTAACAAACAAAATAGAACCACCAGCATGGAAATGTGAAGCAGACTGATAGTGCCCAGAGGGGAGAGGAGAGGATAATGGAGGAAAGAAGGAGAAGGGACTAGTCATGGGAATTGACTGTGGGAGCGGGGGGTGGGATGGATGGAGGAGAGCAAAGGGGGGAAAATTGGGACAATGATAATAGAATAACAATTTAAAAATGATTTAAAAAAAGAAATGAAGCATATAGTCACTGATATTTTTTAAAAAGACACTTGACATGTCATTTACACAAGAAATATGAAAATGAATTCCAAAAACAGGCCCATGCTAAAATAAAACCAAAAGTAGTGAAAAATCAGAGAAAGACAAATACTGCATGGTCTCACATATGTGGAATCTAAAACAGTTGAAACAGAAACAGAGCAGAATGATGGTTACAAGGGGCAGGAGGAGGGAAATGGAGAGAGGTCCGTCAAAAGTACAAACTTCCAGTTACAAGACGAATAATTTCTGGGGATGTAATGTACAGCATGATGATTATAGTTAGTAATACTGTATTATATACTTGACAGTTACTAAGAATGAAGCTCATAAATGTTCTTCCCCCAACACACACACAAAATGGTAAATATGTGAGGGGACGGAGGTGTTAATACTATGCTGGCAATCACCACACAGTATATAAACGTATCTGGTCAATATGTTGTACACCTTAAACTTACACAAGTTATATGTCAATTATATCTCAGTAAAGCTGAAAAAATAAATATTTTAAAAGAAAAAATAAATATTTTAAAAAGATAAAAAATAAATAACAAGATGTCCTAAATGATATAGAGACAGTTGCAAAGAAAATCCAGGTGATTTGGAATCTACCAGTCTCCAAGAATGCACCATTAACAAATTAAGAGGTAGGAAATATGGTTCAGCTGGGGTGGGGTAGAGGGATGGGGAGAAAAGGCATACAACTGTAATCGAATAACAATACAAATTTTTTTTAAAAAGAAAGAAAAAGAAAAGAGGTAGGAAATATGCAAAGCTAATAAATTCTTTCCCCAGAAAAGTCAAATATGTACCGACATACAGTTTTATAAGCAATTTCAGGAGGTTCCCAGATTCCTTGAAACCCAACTTCTACCCTAGCATTCTGAACACAAAATATCTCTTAAGACCAGAAATCTGACCTACTCAATGTACATAAGATTCTGGAAACAGACATTAAGTTTGCATTAGAATCAAGTCAAAGAGAAGCCAAACCAATATAAACCAATTAAATCTGATCAAGAAATGACCTCACAAAGCAAGTATCCCCAAATCCTGGTAAATATTGTTTCAGAACTCAGGTAAGATTGAGAAAATCAATAATTATCCATAGCAAATAAAAGAACTCTAGTGTATGTTAAACTTGGTTAATTTTAACATAATTATCATTTTAGTTGCAGTTATTATTTTACAGTCCATACTAGTGTCACAAAATGTGAAGAAAAGTTTGCAATGAGCAAAAAAACCCTTTTTTAAAAATAAATACTCTTAAATGATCCATGTGGGGATACGAGGTCAGTGAGGTCTAACAGAAGCTAAATTGCTCTGAATTAGAAAAGGATGAGACATAAAGAAGACTAATGAAAAAAATCTAGAGAAATTGCCTATAATTGGGGGAATTTTTGAAACAAAGCTAGAAAAGAACAATAAAAAAAATCAGTGGCCAAAACATAGTGATGTGGGGTGAGGGGAACAGAACCGTCTAGGTGAAGGACGCTACAAACTATATAATGCGGTCCCACAATATCTCCAGTTCAAATTACATATTATTTTTTTGTTTATTTTTTCAAATGAGAGTGGGAATAGGAGGGGCAATGAAGTACATAGTGGGCCTAAAGTAACAACAGAGAAGACATGGAAAGCTGGCCAAAATCTGTACTACTCTAGAAGGATGTGAATTTGCCTTTTACAATGAGCCAAAGCAGAAATGTTTAGTCCTCATCAAAACTTCAGTGGATTAACAATAAAAAAAAGAAAAATAAAAAATAGAAAATAAATAAAAAATAAAACTTCAGTGGAAGACAGCTCTGAAAACACAAGATTCTGAAACCAAAAAAAAATATTCCTTAAAATAGATTTGAAATATTTTACACCATAAAATTCAAATGACATATTGAGTATCTTCTGTTTAAGGAAGCTGAAATCTTTGGAAAGTAAAATGATGACTTCTCTGAAGATCTCCAGTGAGAATTCGGAAATAAAATTGTGTCTCTTGAACATTTTTTGAAGTGCTTTAATTAACTTCAGTATTAAGATTCTTTCAAGGCACATATTTCCACAGGTTTTCTTCAAGCTGAAGTGGAGAGAAATTCTCTTGGTTGAAGACTTTGAAATATTTAGAATCATGTACTTATCTTCTTTGAGTATTTTCATGTTAGGTTGTCTTGAAGTTCACAATTTCATAAGAACAGTGCCTGCTTTGAAATAGTAAGTCTGAATCATGACAGACCGATCCTATGAAATACACTCATGTTGCGACAATGGGGAAAGGCCTGTTCTGCTTTTGTTTCTTTGTTTTTTTTTAAGAAATGTTCATTTGGTGTACACATTTTCCACCCGGAAACATAAGTGTGTGTGAGCCTGTCTCCACATGCCATCTCTCTGATAAGATGCTAGAGCACGTTGTGTATGAATCTGTGTTTCCCCACAAAACACGTTTCCTTGAGGGATGAAATTGAAGGATGAGTTTTCAGTCTTTGCAGTCCGCCTACAAAGGCTTTCCCAGAGTGAAACTCTATGTGCTAGAACATTCTATTCCTAATTAAATGCAGCAAACAAACATGAAAATGTCTGGTATAGAACGGTGTAGTCATTTAGGCCTTTACTGGAGAAAACGATTTCTTCATATTCACGAAACAAACTGGGATACATTTTGAATCAACATTTTAAGATTTCATTATAATTATATTTAAAGCACAAAGGCAGAAAAACTACATGTACTAAAATCTTGACTGATAAATATAAACACTAGATATGTTCTACAAAATTTTCAATATGTATTCCTAAAACATATATTTAGAAAATTATGCCACTGAGAAAAAAACATATGCAATTAGTTCTAAATATTTGCCAAAATAAAGGCTACAGAAGTCAAAAGTAAAAATGTTAAATAAATCAAAATTAAAATAATAAATGATTTTCAAAAGGCACTCACCAATAACAATCGAAGACTCGCAATGATAATAACCATTACTTTGCTTTTTCTTCAGCATGGAACAAAGATCGACGCGGTGCACCATTTCTTCTCCAAATCTGTGACTGATAAAGTTTTCATAGAATTTTGGGTCTATTTTTTTCACTCCCTTGAAATGACAAAACAAAATTACATCAATCAATCATTTCATCTAGGCAGCCAGTTCATATTTATATCACTTTCTTAGAATCTGACATTACATTTTGGTACACAGTACTGCCTACAGGCGTTTGAAAATGGATACCACAAAACTGTTATAAAGCTGCTTTTAAAGTCTCTTTGCCTAGGATGAGTTGTATTAAAAAATAATTAAAGAATTTTGTGTTATGCCCTGGCCAGTGTTGCTCAGCTCATGTAATAAGAATATACAGATAATTACAAGAGAAGGAATGCTGATGATTTGGGCCCAGGGAGAGGGAGCTTCCCAGTATAGGACAGTTGTATCCTCAAGCTGACAGCTGACAGTGACCACACAGAGGCAAGAACTGGCCCTGGAACTGTGTTCCTGGTTGTACATGTGAGTATGTGTGTGAGTGTGCATGTGCACATGTACATGTATGGACATGCAAGAGGGCATGTATATGTGTGCATGCACCTGTGTCTGAGCACATGTGTGTGCATGTGCATTGCTTTCTGGTCCAAGTCTTGGCCTCTCTCACTAACGCCCTTTCCTTGAACTTTTGTTCCGTCAAAGTCTGAGCCTGTTGGACTAGATCTGTGGTTTTTAAACGTCCTTAAGCTACAGCTTTTGTGTTCAGAAGAAATCTATTATGAGGTGTGAACACAGATATGATATGATTCTGGATGAAACCGAAATGGACATTCTGAGGTTCTTGGGTCAGAAGCCCAGCTCCTGGAAGGCTGGAGGTCTGGGGAAAGATGGGCTCCTTTCCTTCCAGGCCCCCATCACCTGCCTTCCTTAGGGCCCAGCACACTCATGCAGGATCCTGCAGGTACTACTGGCCAGGTTAGTTAGAGCTGATGTACCATTTCACGCAGTAGTAGGGAAGTCATGAAAGATGAACCTTGAGGCAGGCAATATAGTTTTTGCTGGCAGATATATGCAAAGGTTCCATCTGAAATGAAGCTATTGAGCACAGGAAACTTACAAATTAGCCAGTGGTTTTCTGTCCTGCATTCTGTATTTGTCATCATAGATCAAACGCTGGGCACCTGGTGCTTCCTACTGTGCCATTCTAGCACGCAGTAGAGAAATTGGGGGGCTGCAGAGGGAGAGAGGCCACAGAGTTGAAGTGTTGAGTAGGAAAATGCCTCCTGGAGGGAAAAGGTTGGCCAGAGCATGTAACTGCATTCCTCAGAAGTCTCACTTGTAGCAGGACTAGAGCTTTGCACTGCAGTTTGAAAATTTAAGTTAGCTCTAGAGAAGGACTTCCTGATTTGCAATGAGAGATTATAATGTGATAACTGAGGGAAGGAAGCTATAGAGCCCTTATCTTCCTCTGAAGATATTTAAGGAAAAGCAACAGTGTTACTCTGGAACTGTGTAATTGTAATGTGGTGTAACAGCCCTCTTCCCCATCTTATCACAAGCAACAGAAGGGCTACTTCCTCCGCATCAGCATCAGCATTCTGTCTCTGCCTCCTCTGGCTGGCAGGCAGCTGGCCACCAGGTTTCCCCCATGAGGAGTTTCCTGGTGGTTTGCTCTTGACCGTTGCTTAGGTCAGGGAGGCCATCCCCCTTCTAGTGACTCATTCCCAAAGCACCTGATCTGGCACTGGGGCCACCATCTACAAAAGGGAGTTGAGGAGAACCTGATTGTATGTGCACATAACCTTACTTTCTCGTAATGTCTTTTATAACCACTTCAAAAAGAGGATGAGAGCCCTGGCTAGTGTAGCTCAGTGGATTGAGTGCCAGCCTGCAAACCAAAGGGTCACACATTTGATTCCCAGTCAGGGCACGTGCCTGGGTTGCAGGTTAAGTCCCCAGTAGGGGGTGCTCAAGAAGCAACCACACATTGATGTTCCTGTCCCTCTCTTCCTCCCTTCCCCTTAAGAATAAATAAAATAAAATCTTTTTAAAAAGAGAATATTGTGTTTAAATTTGTCAACATTCAAAACTTCAAATACTTTAATCGTCAGAAGTAATGAAGTATATCACGTTGAAATTTGAGATATCAAGAAAGAATAATTATCTCCATCAACAATGGAGAAATGGATGGATTTTGAAAAGTGATATGGATTTTAACATTTTATAGTGTATAACAGTTTTAGTAAGATGGATGCCATTTTTAAACTCCTTAAGTAAGAGTCATATGAAACACCAGTAAAGGTTATTTGAGTTGGGTAGAGCATCAGTTTTAAGCACTTCCAAGTCCTTCTCTACCTGCCCCTTATTCTCAGTGTCCCTCACAGCAGAAAGCAGACTGGCTGAAAAATTACACTGGGATGCCCTTGATATCTCACCAGTTTCCCAAAACAAAGAAAATTATATTCCTCTCCCCCTGTCATGCAAGGGGTCCTGCCCCCAGTCACACAGCCCCCAAACACAGTCCATACATGAAGGCGCAATACTTTTCCTTTTAATTTATAATTTTTTAAATATTACCTTGGCAGTGCTTGTCCTGTGTTAAAAATGTAAAAATTTTTAAATGAAAACTTTAAAAATGAAGAATCTAGACAGAAATAAAAATCATTCATGACTCTAATTATATGAAATCCATTATTAACAGTGGAGTATATAATATCCTTTAAATCTTTTCTAAGCATATATATTGTTTTCAGACTACATTTATATAAATCTTACTACAAAACATAGTTAGAATGCATATCGCCCTTTTTTAGTTACAAAAATTTGTTACAAAAAATTTAAATAGATATAAAAACAAAAAATTAAAAATTAAATCACTCCAAATTCCTACTACTATAATTTTGCTATGTATTTTATTTTCCTTTGCAAAACAAAGTACTTTTTATTTCTTTATGGGAATGTAATTGTGCTATGAGAACTATTTAATAACCAGCTATTTTGATAATTCTCCAAAGGGTTCCCATTTCTCTCAAAGAGTCAAATTCCCAGAAGAGCCTACGAGGTCCTGTTCTGTCCTCTCCAAACTTCTTGGGCCTGGTCTTCTACTACTCTCCCCCATGCCTCTCCAGCCTCCCTGGCCTCCTGGCTGTTCCTTGAACATGGCAGGCACAAGCTCACCTCAAAGCCTTTGTACTGCCCATTCCCTCTCCCTGGAATGCTCTTCTCTCGGATGTCCTCATAGCCCATCTCCCAGGTCCTTTAACTCCTTGCTTAAAGGAGACTTACCTGACTATCCATTTAATTTGTACTCTTGACCCCAATTCCTCTCTTCCCTTCTCTCTCTATATATACATGTGTGTATATTTTTCCACAGCACTTACCACCTATGTTACCATTACGTAACATACTATGTAATTTACTTTGTTATGCTGATTTTTCATTGTCCGTCATTACCTATCCCTCTCCATTAGAATGTCAGCTCCACACAGACAAGGATTTTCATCTGGTTTTTAGTCACTGAAATATTCCCCAGTGCCTAGAACAGCGCTTGACATAGAGCAGTGGTCAATAAATAATCGTCACGAGTGCAAAGGAGGATAAAGCTGCAAGAAGAGGATTGTTCACTATCAAATGCTGTTCATTCAGGGCCTGATAACAATGAATGCAAAGGCTTTCTTTTGATTTGGTGAGTAGAATGCCACCGCAGAACATCATGCTGAGGAGCAGTCAGAGTATGAGTTCAACTCCAGGCCCTGCCGTTTTTCAGTCATGTGCTTTACTTCAGTTCCTCAACCATAAGATGAGTTAGCAATAGTACCTACCTCGAAGTGTTATATAAACTAAAGAAATGAATTTATGCAAGTGCTCACACCAGTGAAATACAGTAAATGCCACTGTGTGTGTGTGTGTGTGTGTGTTTACCATTAGTGAACTTTAGGGAATAACTTCAGTAGAGGTAAGATTTGAGAAATTTTTTAAAACTGAGTAAATGGAAACTGACCATTCTTTCTTCTCATTTAATTGTGTGTGTGGTGGGGGGAGGTTGTCTGCGGGGGATTGTGTGGGGGTGGGTATCAGACCCTTAGATCAGACAGAAGACACATGAAAGCAGAATAAGAAGGACTTTTAGATACCAATGCCAGCAGCACTGGCTAGCCACTCTGATCTCCATTTCGGTTTGAAAGATATCATTATTTTGTTACAGCAAGAAATAAGGAAAACATAAGATAGACTCTAATCTATTAGATGAATTAATTTAATTTTAGCAAAAAGTAGGAACCAACTATTTTGCAAGAACTGTTCACAGATAAATCCCAACATAAGCCTTAAGGTGTTCATTTTTACCAGAGAGTGAAATGGAATTAGTTCTTTAACTCAATTTACAGAGAGAGCTGAGGTTCAAAGAGGCATGAGTCCTGGGAGGCACTGAAATTATCAGCACTTATCAGAAGCATCATCAATAGTAAAGTATATAGAGACAAAATGTGCTGTATCTGATATATAATATTAGTATGTTCTTTGTTCTCCAGGGAGGTTTTTGTTTGGCAATACATTTCTTTTTTTTTTTTTCAGGCTCTTTGTCCCATGTCAATATATTTCTCTTATAGTAACACTTTTCTGAATTTGACTCAGCATCCAGCTGTAGCAGGTGGTATTTCTCTTTCATAGTAAAAGAAATAACTATTCCAAGAAAATAAATGAGTATATCAAACTTGGATATCATTTAGAACAAGGGTAAGAAGTCTCCTATGTCATGAACAGATCGTTGGGTTGCTAAAATAGTCCCAAAGACATCACCCTGCAAGGTTATATTTTAAAGCTCAGAAGGCTAGGTGATGGCACTATTTTCAGGTTTTGAACCCCAAAGTTATTCTCTTCTTTCCTTCTTCGTAGGCCAGAGTACTTGTCATTTAAGACTGAGATACAACATGTTAGGATAGCTCAAAGAAAATCACAAAAATGGTTAAAGGCAGGAAAATGTCACTTATACAAAGGCTAAGAGATTTGGGGTTATTTTGAATGTAGAGAAACAATGCATAGGGTACCTTCAATAAAACTGTGCTAAAGGTACTTCAACCCTGGAATTCTGAATATGTCTGATTGATTGTCTGGTAACTGTTTTTGAAAATTATTTTGCCTTGGACCTAACATGGAGAAGGTATATTTTTCACATTTATAACTGTACCAATATCAATTATACAACATAATATTGAAAGAAAAAATAGGAAGTTAAATACAGGGTATCCGACTTTGAAACAATAAATTAGTGGCAATAAACCTCAAACAGAAAAGGTTTTCAAGGCTCTCTTAATTGATCATTAGAAATGACTGAAATTTTACTTCCCATTAGCCTAGATTCAATCACAGTTTAGGGAAAATTATCAGCGTGTTCAAGGCATTTGATAATCTTTGATACCATGAAACATTTGTACCATGAAACCCCAAGGAACTTTATTCTTGATTGTAACTTGACACCCAATCAGCCAATACAAGGAAAAGGCCATTGAGAGCATGATGAGTATTTTTAGAATCATCTAAAGGCTGCATCTGACAAGTAATGGGAATTATTTACTCAGGAAGCACTCACCATATCATTTCCATTTAGCTAAATGATGTATATCATTTAATATGGACAAAAGAGGGCTCAGACTTATATTACTCTGCAGCCAATTTTATTTTCAATATAGAAAGTGCCATGAAATATGAAAATTCACATTAGTTAACAATCTGAATGTGAAAATCATTCAAGGTTCTGAAAGATAAACTACTGATTATTCATCTTTAATTTCTATGAAAAAATTATTAACAATCAAAGGAAAGATGAAATGCCAGTTTAATTAAGAAGAGTAAGGCTTTTTGTATAACAGAAGGTAATTTCTTTTTTAAAATATTTTATTTATTTATTTTGAGACAGAGGGGAAGGAAGGGAGAGAAACATCAATGTGTGGTTGCCTCTTGCGTGCCCCCTAGAGGGGAGCTGCCCCACAACCCAGGCATATGCCCTGATTGGGAATCAAACTGGTGAACCTTTGGTTCACAGGCTGGCGCTCAATCCACTGAGCCACACCAGCCAGGGAGAAAGTAATTCCTTATAGTGACTTTATAATAATCGCAGCTTCCATTATGAAAGTACAAATAGGCTATATATCAAAGAAATTATGTATCCTACTGATGGTAAGCTTGACATTCCTAGAGCTCACTGTGTTTTCCAGTATTTTATTCCTGTCATGCAGTGGCTATAAAAGAAATGTACACATTGATTTGAAACCAAAATTCAGAAGTTAAATTAAGCGCCAAACCAAACTGGCTTGTCATCTTGAACATCAACTGGTTAAAGGGAAATGGTAATTTTTTACACTCATTTTCCTGAGTACAACAAGGGTACATATCTTTAGTGGTATGATATTGGTTAAAAAACTAAAGTCATTTTTTTAAAAGATCACTGTTCCTAATGAAAAGTTACATATTAGTGACTCAAAGTTATCAAAAGAGTATATATTGACATGGGGCTTCTCTGAAGCAAATCTTATTTTACAATTCTTTTTCTTTTTTTAAACTGAAATGTACTTTCTCACAGTTCTGGAGGCTGGGAGTCTAGGACCAAGGAGCCAGCACATTTGGCTTTCCCCAGAGGCCTCTCTCCTTGGCTCGCAGATGGCCACCGTCAGGTCACTGTGGGCTCACGTGGCCTTTGCTCTGTGTGTGCAAACCCCTGGTACCTCGTCCATGTCTTATGACGGTACCAGTCATACTGGATTAGGGCACCACCCTTATGACCTCATTCAACCTTAATACCTCTTCAAAGGCTCTGTCTCCAAATAAGTAACGCTGGAGCTTAGGATTTCCACACATGCATTTGGCTGGGGGGAGGCACACAGTTCAGTCCACAACACACGGTCATGCAGTCATCTTCAGGAAATGAGGAATGGGCAACTTCCGTGCATTCAGAATGCTCTATTCATATTGTCGATCTCTCTCTCCTCTCTCTCCTCTCTCTCCTATGCCTGAAGAACCAGATCTCTCTGATTCCTCTCCACTGTCCACTGTCATTTGAGGGGCTTTTGATTTGCTTGCTATGCATTTGTCCAGAGAGAATGATTTGTTTCTCTGGGTGGGCCAACTTCCTGGGAGAGAGAATCTAAAGGTCCAACTCTACCCTGATGTCCATAAATGATTTATGGACAAAGCAAGTGCCAGATTACTGGTTTATTATAAAAGGATACTCAAGAACAGCCAGATAAAAGAGATGCACTTCCATTTCCTCTCCAGGCACACGGCTCTCCCCAAACTCCTTGTCTCCACCAGCCAAGACCTTCCCACTCTGTAAGTCTGGATGGCCTCTTCACCCCTTGGCTAACTACATTTTTGGCTATTATTTGCATGGTTTCATCCCACCTTCCTCCTGACACACACCCCCCTGATGGTCCCCAGTCAGCCGCAGTCTTCCCTCGGCCTCTGTCGGGATAGCAGAGGCCCTTCCCTCTCTGGCTCAGTTCCGCCCACACCTGTTCTTACAGGAATGGAAAGAGGAGTTTTCACCACACCAGCCAGTGGGCTCTAGGGCTGTGTGGTGATTTCAAATCCAGTGTCCAGCACCCCGGTGAGAACTGCCTTGCTGTCTTCCTATCATCTCCCCCCACCGTTCTGGGCCAGCTTATAGGGCTGGGTTCTGCCTGGTCCCGTGTCCAGCACACGCTCTTTACAGCCTGGCTGTGGCCTGGACACTCTGCCTACTGCCTATAAAGAAACTCAGTGAGCAATTCAGTAACTCAAAGAATAAGTATTACTCTGTTTCTAAGGTACTTCTCCATGAGAGAATAAAATTCTGATGGTCAAAATTAATCAGCTCATGTTTAGGAATGGAAATACAGTTCCAACGTAAACTAGTTTTAGTTTGGGATTGCAACATTAGTTTCCCCTCAGATCTAAGTGGGGTTGTCAAAAAAACTATAGCTTTACCTTCTTTTAATTATGCAATTAATTATAACTAACCAGAGGTGGTTGGCCAGTGAGTGTGGCCACTCTTTCCAGTAGCAAAGAAAATCTTATTGGCATCCAAATAATTTTAGCTGGTTAACTTTTATATGACTATTCAGGTGGATCAGAAATTAGTCATTAGTCACTTACAAAACAGGCTAATTCTGTGTCAACACTATTGTGGAATAAAGTCTAAGTTTTCTTGATCACATGTTCTATTTTGCCTTTAACCATAATCAATCCTCTGGGGGGCTTTCCAGTTCCCTACAAAATCATTATGCTCCATTCTATCCTTGACTAGGAAAATGACATTTATGAGGTTTCAAAATATCTAAATAATAGATAATAACTGAATTGTTGAGAAAAAACTTTCCCATCATTGAAGTAATAGTTGAGATAAACAGAACATTTACATCTTAATATAGTTAAGGCAAAACCATGAACTCTAATTACCTTGAATATTTCATTATTTTATCATTTAATACCAGTTCTAAAACTCTGTTCCTTAAATAATACTTAAATCAAAATTTTGTCTGTGGATATGAATGCTAGAAAATAACTAAATATGTCCACTGAATCTGAATGCTTGAAGCAAAAAAAACATTTAAGCCTGAATTATAAAGATCAACTTTTCCTAAACCATGTTCTGCCACACACTAATGCTATAAGATGACCAGTGAAAAAAGGACTTGCAGGTCAAGTCCACTTAGGAAACAATCCTTAGTTAAATTATGTAACTGTTCAAAAGAGTCACTGCCCGTCCTTGCGGTGGCCCTTTCTGCAAGCTGACTATACATCCTGCTCTGTTGAACTCACGAGGGACCGTGTGACTTTCTGTGGCAAGATGTGAGCAGAAATGACGTGTGTCATTGCCCAGCAGAAGCTTTAAGAATCAGCTTGTGGGGGGAAGGGAGTACAAGAGGACTAAATGGTAATGAGGAAAAATACAATAAAGATTAAATTTTTACAAAGACAGAATCAGCTTGTGATTCACCATCTCTCTTTTCCTCCTGCCAAGAGCGACAAGGTGCAGGTGGAAGTTGCTCAGCCAAGGTCTGGAGCAAAGACACTGTGGAGCAGAGGCCCAGATGACCCATGTCCACAAACAAAAAGATAAGACAAACCATTGTTGCTCTAAGCCCTTGAGATTCACAATAAATATTAGCATGTCAGAACCCCTAAGCAGTCCTGAAAGAAAAAACCAGATTAACTTTATTTAACCCATCACTGCTAACATTCATTTGGTCACAGAATTCCTGTCTCACGTGAAAACCTGAGAGATGTTCTGAGAGAATTATTTCAGGAAATGCCAATGAAAATGCTTGCTTTAAACGTCCAGTCCCCTTGGCCCAGATTTAATGTTAAGGTGACTGTATCTTTTCATTTTACAGGACAACACCCAACCCACATAGCCACACCAGTCAGGGCTGACTATATCTTTTCTTCTAGGGTGTAAGTTTTCAAAATCTCTAACAGAATCAGAGTTAACTGGGAGTCATTTGTTATTCTGACATTAGTCAATTCTTAGAATCCCCTCTTAAAATAATTCAGCTTTCTGTATACTTATTTCCCATGTTTCAATGTTTCAAGATGTATAGTACTGAAAGGTTTCAAAGGTATATAGCACCTGGAGGTGAACAGTTTGCCTCTGTGGATATTATTCCAATTATTAAATAACAACAAACTTATTTAGTTTTTTACAATATATAGAAATGGGTAACACAACAACCTGAAGTTGAAGTAGGCATTAGAAGCATGAGTGAAGTCACTTGCTATAAACAGAAATCGGACACACAGCAGGTGACAGTTGACTAGCAGCACCTAGAATACCCCCGAAGAAATCATAATTCCATCTCCCAGCAGGTTGCCCTGAATTTTTAGTTTTACAAAACAGTGAAACAGTAAGAGATGTGTTGTGATTTATTTGCTGATTTTTAAATAAGAACAATCTAAGGAGAATTCCACACCTTAGATCTACGGGCACATAATAATACAAAAGGAGACTCAACCAACTAAGAATTGTAAGTCATTGGGTATTGAGAAACTCAGGAGTAGGTTACTAAAACAATCTGTCTTATCTTGTATGAAGAATCCTTTTACAAGCTTTTGTCTGGAATAGTAAAGGCTCACTGATCCCAAGGGCATCTAAAGTGCCTTCTCTCAGGGACAGGCTTCAGGAATTGGCAGGCTGTCCTCCGGGCTTCTCTGCTCAGGGCTTCCTCCTCTGTCACTCCCGTGGAGGGCCGGCTGACTTTCTTAACAAGATGGGCCCCTGTGAAAGGCAGCCAGCTCTGCCTCTCTAGCGCCAGCCCTGGGCATCCTCAGGGCACCTGGAGGTATTCCCCGCCCCTTCTGAAGGTGGTGCTTCCTGAGATTCTTCTCCTCTGGGACCCCTCTCACACTTTCTGTGCCTTCTTACTGTGGAGCCCTCACCCTCTGGGAGTGAAACTCTGCTGATGATGGCTGACATCTGTCACCAGTAGCCTTCTCCACACTAAAACAAATGCTCGTGAAAGCCCTGCTGGTTCCTATTGCTGCCCAACACGCTTACACATAATTGCTACTTACAGATTTCTCTATCTCCCAGTTTCACTAACGATGGAGTTTGTGATGTTTTCCCCGTTGTCTTATTGCTCTGTAGGATTTCCAGGAGCAGAGGTGGAAAGATCCCAATTGAAAGTGCCACCATCTTCCTATCAGTACTCAAAGACCTATTCTCCTTTCTGTCATTCTCCTTCCCTGCATACAAGAAAGCCAGTCTGTGGTTTAACAAAGAATTATCTCTGGGAAGCCAAATTAGCCTATTTGGTCAAAATGCTAACCTTATAGACATTTCAGAATAGCACGGGAGTCAAGAGTCATTGAGACTCAGCTCGCTATGAGTAAACAGAGGTTAAGACAGGTTGTGAGATTTTTCCAAGACTAACCAATAGAGCTAAAACAAGAAGACCCACGCCCCTTCAGATTTACTACAGACTCCTTCGAGAAGGGAGAGACTAGTACTCCTGAGTTTTAAATGGTTTATAAAGGCCCATTAACATGCACAGCCAGGAAAGTGAGCGGCAGCCAAATTACACCAGGCTGGTTAACAGATTCCTGAGAAAAGGTGCTATCTGACAGATATATCAGAGTAAATAATGGCACTAGGAGAAAAAAGAGGCAGTAGAGGGTCCTGGCTGGGGAAGGATGTGGAAGGTTGGGATTCAGCCAACCTAGTATAGAATTTCATTATAATCTTGGTCCTGTACATTCAGTCACCAAACAATTCAGGGACTGGGTTACCTTCAGAACAGAATTTTCATCCATACACTCTCCTCTTCCACTCCCCATTGCTATTCACACTGATGACGGCCCTATGGCTTACGTCCTCTCAACCTCATCATCACGTGGTCCAATACCCACCCGTCCGCCCTGTGAATAACAAATTCTGCACTCAGTGACAGTAGTAGCAACGGAGTAGTTTCAAACAGGATGTCTTTCATTCTAGAGTTCTCTAGTTGTCTGACTCTGTGAAAAGCTGCTACAAAGAAGTACCAATTCATAAACTGTAACTGTGATAATTTAAGTGCTATGTTAGTAATTTCAAAGAGTCATAAATCAGAAAAGATATCTAAAAATCCAAGAACATGATTTATGCTTAAAAACAATGGATCTCTCCTTGAAAAGGTCACATTTATTTCTTGAGAAATCTAGATCTGCATTAAGACGCTTGTTACATTTGAAACTGGTCTTCTTCTGCCACCAGGTGTTAGCAACCAGCTTCTGCAACATTTCAGTCACAGAAATACAAGTTCATTCAATAAGAAAATTAAGTCCAAAAGAACATACTATGAAATGCATGGAGCCAAACAAGTAGCAGACTGCATGAAAAAATATTCCAAGGACACTATACAAATAACTTGAATTTTAGTTACTATGCCAGAGATATAATAATTTAGTAAGATTTTCTGAGGCTTCACTCATTTGATGAAAAAATTACAACTTTGAAAGTACAATAACAAGCAAAATAGCTTTAAGATACACAACTACTTTCAATACTCTCTTATGTGATATATCCCATTAGCATTTTATTAAACTAAGAACATACAAAAGCAACACATAGACTAAATGCCTCTAGGTGTTCGAAAATACGTAACTGCCAAGAAAGTCCTATGTTTCCCAGAACGTGAGTTATAACCCAGTGCTCTGGCTGGGGAACCAGAATACCATGTGTAACCGTGGATATTCCCTATCAGGAAATCTAAAGTAGAGTTTCTATACCTTCGAACTTCTGAACACAATCTACAGAGCTTTTTCTTGGCCCACTGGGCCTTTGATTACTTCTCCTGAATGGTATTATTACATGTCTTCAAGCGGGTGGTACCCCAGAAACCCAGGGACTTCTGCAGCCAGCACTGAACACCCCTGGGAAATTCCCACACTACTCTCTATGACCACCCCAGTGGAGTAGAGCACTCGCCCCCACCACCAGACAACTGCCTACAGCTTCTCGGTCAACAAGATGTTTAAGCTTCAGGAACAAACCGATTATGACTCCAGCTTTCAATCCTTTTTTGTTATGTCGGCATGGATACTGGCTTGTTAGGTCATTAAAAAATAGCACATTATACAGTGAAAAAAATCAGTTGTACTACTACAGAATAATTGGTTACACCTCCTGTAGATAACAATGAATGGGTCATCTATCTTACTTTCTCAGAATTTGCCTCTAATGATCTAGAACACCCCTCTACCCAGGATGCCCTTTTTCACCTGTCTGCCCCAACAGCAGCACCAGCAGCGTCTTAGGAATACACCAGTTACCTACTTACTACATGAAATGGTTTCCAGACGAACTCCCAGAAGGTCAAATCAAAATATGAGGAGTACACTTCCTGGCACCAACCTTCAAAACAGAGTGTCCTCGTCACAGATATCATTAGCGCTTTCCTAGACATTCTCACTGTGCACCACCCACCCATACCACACTCCTCAAAGATAGTGGAAAACCCTTGAGTTTTCTGCATCTGGTGGCTTCCCCTCACCCAGAAGTGTCATGGGGCATCTAACTTGCCCATCATCACTTCCTTCTCTCCTCGGCCCACCAAGGCTCCACTCTTGCTCAGAACCCTAGCAAATGCCCAACCAACCAAGACAGGAATCCTGAGTATGTCAGGGGACTTACCATACATGTACTCCAGGTACATTAAGGTCAGCTCTACTCTTTGATTTACCAGAAAGTTCACGAGCTAAAGAGTAATTGTGGGAAACCACGTTTTACCTCCAAAATACACGGACACTCGGTAAGGTGTGTTCAAGACAAACCCAAAGAAACTATTTTTATACAACTTCAAATACGGTATGTATTCTCCATTTTTTTACCTTTTTAAGCTATTACACAGTTCTTATAAGTATCTACTTTTATAGCTTCTTAATCACTGATATGATTTATCATAATTGACTTAAATATTCCCCTACTGTCATGGAAGCTATCTAATTTTCCCTATTATAGGTAATGTTTCAGTGAACATCTGTATTCATAGAGAATTTCTTCTTTTACATTATTTATTAGTTATAAAATAAGTAAGTCCTGGGGATACAGTGTACAGCATAATCACTACAGTTAATAATACTGCACTGTATATTGGAAAGTTGCTAAAAGAGTCCATCTTAAAAGTTCTCACCATAAAAAAAGTGGTAATGGTGATGGATGTGTTAACTACCTTTATTGAGGTAATCATGTTATAATATATACATATATTAAATTATTATGTTGTATACTTTAAATTTATGCAATGTTATATGTCAATCATATCTCATTAAAAATATTTCATTAGGATAATTTCAGCAGCGTGTATTTCTCAGTTAAAAAAATAAGTATTTCAACTTTTTGGGGGGTGGGAATTATTTAATTACAGTTCAAAGGGCCATCCATACCAGTTTATAAGCTACCATCATAATCCTTGATGGTCTTTCTAGCTCAAGTTTACCCTCACAAATATTCCTCTCCTACACTGTAGTTGAAAGTATAGCCTGGCGCCATTACTTTAAAAGGCAATTTGCGGTGTTTTGAAAAGTTAAAATGTATACTACCCTTTGACCTTGGAATGTCACTTCAAGGAATTGCTTCTTTGAAATACTGGTAAATCTACCCAAGGAAAAATTACCAAGGATGTCCACTTTAGTATTCTCTACGGTAGCAAAAAAAACAGAAATCACATAATTGTTCATCAAGGGGAAACTAAATTATGATACATGGATATAATATTCAGTTGACCCTGGAACAACACAGGAGCTAGGTGTGCCAAACCCTACCACTGCACAGTCGAAGCCTCCATGTAACTCTGGAACCCCCAAAACTTGACTACTAATAGCTACTCTTGATTAGAAGTCTTATCAATAACATAAACAGTTGACTAACACACATTTTGTATGTATATGTATTATTAACAGTATTTTTACAATAAAGTAAGCTAGAGAAAAGAAAATGTTATTAAGAAAATCATGAGGAAAATACATTCACAGTGTTTTTTTTAAATCTGTGTAAAAATGGCACTGCTCAATTCAAATCCACGTTGTTCACGGGTCAACAGTATATTTATTTCTGTTTTAAAGAAACCATGTGCATGTATACACACCCATATATATTTTCAGTGTGTAGGGAAAGGTCAGAAGGATACACTAGCAGTGGTAACTTACAGAGGGAAATTATGTTGAAAGGAAGGGGATGGCAGGGTGGTAATGAGGAAACATTACATGGTGTGTATGTATTTGCATTGTTTACAGTGAGCATACATTCACCTAATACTTTTATAACTAAACTTTTGAAGTAAAAGAAGTTCTTGAGATGGGAAAAACTTCCTAATATTTGAGTGAAAAGAAACCTATTATTTCACATACTTCCCTCCCTCTCTTTCTCCCTCTCTCTCTCTCTCTCCCCCACCCTTTTATTTCATTATAAATCTAAACAAAACAATGCTAGCAACACATTCCACTCCTGATTTTAACAGTGGCCACTCCTTTGTAAATGAGTGGACCACAGCAAAAACCCAGAAGGGAATTAGTGCTAAGATAGGAGAACAAACAGTGGGAAGTGTAAAAAATTTAGGAAAACCTAAGAGCCATGTATTTTCAAATAAGCTGTTTTCCTAACAACAAAGCATAATAAAAACCCACTTTCGTGTATGTCACCTTTCATACTGCCTTTAACTTTCACAGTGGAACCAATGATTTGCTGCAGAAAGAAAATGCTGGATGTTTACTCAAGCCTGCAGGTCTCAGAATATACAGCAGGTCTTCCAATAACAACATTTCTTTATGATGTTGATGAGATGCCTCAGGAACTTAACTTGTGCTTGTACCAGGGTAAAATTGGTTTCACTATACCTCTTTTCACCACAGTCTCAAGAACTCATGGACGACATTAAATGGGGGCTTACTGTGCTCCTTGTCAGCCATCTGGATCAGAATCACCCGTGGGACTTATTAAACATCAAAGCCAAGATCTTTTTGTCCATCTAACTCCAGATTTGAAGTTAGAGGGTGGAAATCTGCAGCTTCCCCAAGCACCCCAGATGACTCAAGAACCCCAAAGTTTAAGACATACGTATTTTGCCGTGTGTACTGTGCACTTGTTGCCCAAATTTTTGAGGGAAAAATAAGTATGCACATTATACATGGATAGAGCTAATTCCAAATGTTTTTAATTCTTTTATGACCAAAAATGTGGGTGAGCATTATACATGGCAAAATATGGTACTATCGTAAGCATTGAGAAACACTGAACATCATAGTAGTAAACAGAATCATTCCATAAATTTTTAAAAAAATTCTTATTTGGCTTTCTGAAAAACAGTAAGGTCATAAATCATTTTCTAAACATTAAACATTCTAACCTAAACAAAACCCAATCTGATTTAGAGTTTATATACCACACAAGCAGGGACTGCTTCTATTTTGATCCCAACTCCAGACCTAGCACCCAGTGTCTGGCACAGAGTAGGCACTTGATAAAGATTTGTTAAGTTCATATGATTTGGACCAGGTTGCTCCTCACACGTAGAAATTAATTTGCATAAACTGGGAGTGGCCAGTGGGATGGATAAATATGAGACGGGGAATGAGACAAGATGGAGCCCACCCAGGGCTCTGCCACTGGGGAGAACGTGACCTCATTCCTGCCGCTTAACCTTCCAAGTCTTGAATCCCTTTCTGTAAAGTACAGGAGCAGACCGTGTGAGATTAACCGCAAGGAATCACTTCAGTTCAGCCTGAAATACTGAAATTGAGATTCTAGAGTAGTTTAAATATTCCTTTGACAAATGTCCTTGGGTGCTATCATTTCGAAGTTAATATTGTAAAGACAAAGAAACATTTTGAAATGTGGATTATTACCTTCACCACTTTGTCATTCTGTGATTAACTATGAGGACAATCCATTTGAAAGCAAAATAAGAGAGATAATGAGTAAAAAAGTAAAATGTCAGTCTACAAGTTATATCAGTTGTTATCATTCCAAGTTTCAAAATCTATTACTTATACAAATTATTTTTATCTAATATTCTAGAATGGCACCTAATAGAGTTATTATCGAATGTGAAGCATAGTTAGTAAAAAAAGAAAATGACAACACACAATCTCTCTTTTTGAGAAGAATTTTATAATAGTTTATAGAAAATTCATAACCACAGGATGGTCAATCACTTAGCCACATGTTAGAAAGACTTTCTGAGCACAGAGACAATAAGTACAAAATGTGCCAAATGCAGAAAACAGATCTACTTACTAATAAACATGACCTTCATTTACAGAGCTGCAAATCAGTCTTAACTGCAGCCGAGGGTCATGGAGAGCAGCAGCGAACACTAATCTGCATGGCCGCCTCCGCAACTCTGGTATATCAGAGCAGCTGAGCAGATGTCTGAACTGAAGAGAAACTCCCTAGGCTGCAATGGGAAAAACAATGAAGGGTGCCCTTAAGATTCCAGGAGAAATACTCATGAATCCAGAAGGAAGTCAAAAGTTACCCCAACCTCTGAAGGAGAGGGAGTGGCATGGGAAGGCAAAAGTCACCCTGAAACAGGGGAAGTCAAGACACAGGTACCTTGGCTTGTGTCACTGTTGAGCATCCTAAGGGAGAAGTACGTTTAAATGCAGGGTTCCCCACAGTTACCCTCTTGCCCAGTCCCAGGAACACTTGCTCCGAGCCCTCAATGGAGACGGCCACTGGCAGAGCATGGTGGTCTTTCCAAAACCTTGAAAGACCTACATAAAAGAGGGTGAAAGGACTTGTCCCACCTTCAGGAACCCGCTGCAGTGGGCAGCACCAGTGTATGCAGGGCAGCGGAGGAAGTACGGATAGCAGCGGGCTGCAAACAACCATTAGCAAAGAAAGCAGAAAATAAAAGCCTGGCACTACCTCGAGGCTCTTTGAGGGATAAAGCAGATGCGGCAACAGACGAAGCAGCAGTGAGTGTTGGTCGGAATATACGAGTAATAGCCACAGTGGCAAAGGAGGGAACCGGTGGAACAGCCTCCACAGAGGCTCATGAGCCAGCTCAGTCAGCATCCTTGGGAATTGGACCCAGGAGCAATAGTAAGTAAGGTGTCAAAAAGCTCTACAAATGTCACTCGTGCCCCCAACCATACTTAAGCTCATGTAGTCAGCAAAACAAGGCTTGCAACAAAAGTGTCCACTCACCATCTTCCGGAGCCATGGTACTTTGGACAATTTCATGAAGGTCAAATGAGGCTTAAAACTTCTGCTTTCTCCTGCCAAGATACCTTTTTCTTGAAATGTCCGTTTTGCAGCCTCTAAAGTAAAGAAGAAACACAAAAATGTAACTGTAACATATGGCTGTGTTTATAAAAATAGCACTTCAAAAAATAACAAAGTATCTTATAATGAAGATTATATGCATTCTTTGAGACATATTTTTTTTTAAAAGAGCAAAACACCATGTGCATGGTAAATATATTTACTACAGCTAAATCTGCAATGATTTCAAACTTCGGGTAAAATACACAAAAGCAACAATTTCAAAGAGAAACATTTAATAAAATGACTGTTTGGCTGATAAGATGCTGACTTCCACTGATTATACCAGTGGTGTCCATATGTATAAAAAAGGACTAGCTGATCCGTAACTTTCACATCTAAAACCTTTGCTTCTGACCAAGATGGAATAATTGGAATCAGATTTGCCCTTCCACCTGAAACGACCAATAAGAGGACAAGGTATATGAAACAGTGGTTTGCAAGACACTGTACCCACAGAGCACTGAGGGTCAGTGCTCTCCGAGTGTCTAGGCCCCTGCTCAAGGAGGAGAGACCCAGGAGGAGCCCAGTCACCTCACTGGGCTCAGGAAAGAGCTGAGAGTTGGAAAGACCAAGGCATCTGGGGCTCACAGGGCAGAGTAAGGGAGAAGCGAGAGCTGCACAGAGCAAAAACTCCAGAAAGCTGCACAGGGTCCCCATGAGTATTCAGCTGAGCATAGACCAGCACATATGTATGAGCAAACTACGTCCTGTAAAAACCCTTCACTCTAAGTCAACGCCACCAAATAGTTTTCCTTCTCTCTTCTATGGTAATACAGAAGGTTAAGCAATTGACTGTAAAATGCCAAGAAAACACTGGTTCTTTGTTGTGAACAGCAGAAGACAACTTTGGCTCGCTTACACAGGAAAGGAATCTATGGAAGAACATGGGAGGACTAGAGCACCAGGCTGGAAGGGTGTGAAGCCAAGATGCCCAACGTCACAGAAAACAGGTCCAATGACACCACGAGGTCTCCCAGATGGTACCTGGACACCGGGCTCAGCAAAGGGCTAAACCGCTGCCATCGGCCTTGGACTGATGGTAGCTACCACCGATGACACAACCCATCCCAAGAATGGACTCAGTACAGTTCTTTTTGTTCCAGTCACTAGTTTCTGATTTCAAAGCCTGGGCCAAAGCAAGAGCATGTTCCTACCACCAAAGGAATGTGATAGAATGTGCCTGACATGAGAGACAATGAGGAAGAGTTTAGATATTGGGCAGCCAAAAAAGGCAACAGACCAACATACATGTCTTTTAGAACAATAGAGTGTACATAACAAGTACTATTATATGATTAATTTATCAACATTTAGCTCATATAAGTTACAAACTGGTATACCTTTTCTCAACTACCCTGTCATAAGCCAGCTTTGACCCTCTCTATTTTGACATATTCTCAACTGTTTTTAATAGACCTGGAGTTAAAATATTAGGCTGAATCATACCAAACTGTCATTGTTATGAGTCAAAAAAGTCCAACACTGGCAATGTCTGATGGCTTAACAAACACCAGGGTAGACTAGCTTACTCGGTTTCTAGTATTTGAGTGTAGGGATTAGAGCATATTCTCTAAGTCTTTGGGTATTTGAGGAATTATCATACAGACGAGCTTGTGATAGAAACTTACCAATATGTTCAGACCAACCCAGAAAACAGAAAGAGCATGAAGGTACAAAAGCAAACATTCTTTTGTTCCCTTACGTCCTGCGCACTTCCCAACATGCCGGGCACACTGTCTGCTAAAGACAGCACACACGTCCCTGCTTTTATGGAGCCGGCGGTCTCCTGGGACAGACTGCAGCCCAGCAACGAGAAGGGCCTAACAATGTTCAGAGCTATCAAGACATACAAGAGATACAATGAAAGGAGTCTCGTTAACAAAAACTAAAATAGTAGGCATCAGTATTATTCGTTACTATCGACATTCATTTTTACACATTATTTGATTCTAAAAATAACAGCATTTTTCAACTCACTGGTCAAATTTTGAACCAAGAGTTCTCATTATTCATAGAAATCATTGAAGATGGAAATCTATTCACAAAACTGATTTATATATTTGTCACAAAGTACATTTAATTTTCATTAATGTGTTTTTCCAGGACAGTATATTCTCTAGGTACATAGGTATAGGGAAAAAGAAAATGCCACCTTCTTTTTGAAAAATACTTCTTAGTATTGGTTTTATATTCCTAATAACAGTATAATCTATTGCTTAGCCAGAGTACTGGATAATACTTATAGGTATATCATTCTTGAGATAAGAAGAGTTTTTGCTAATGTGAAAACCACATGTCATTCTTCATCTATGTTAATTTATATTCTGGAAAATAAGCTTATGAATAATTTAAGAGATTGTTCAATTCCTTCTAGTACCGCAGACATTCCTTCCAGCACTAAGTAGAAAACCACACAGCAAATTCATCAGATATCCTTCATAAGTCCCCAGAGAATGTTTCCTAAATAACAGAATTTACCTGATAGCTAAAGATGAAAAATTGTTTGAAGAACAATTTCTTAAAATACATTATAACTATAGTAGGCTTTGCTATATAAATGAACACTGGAATGAATAATTTAATAAAGAAACAATACTTTTGTCATCCTAACAAACACAGTTTTATCTGGGGATTTCTTGTTGGGAGGGGGATGGTTTCCATCTATTCAGCAAATATTTATTGAACATGCTAGGTACGGGGAAGTTTTTTCTGTTATTTAAGTTATTTATTTATTTATTTATTTATTTTTATAGAGAAAGTTTATCCAGGTAAACTCTTTTAAATATGTAGCAACAATAAATTTATGCCTAGAATGTAAAGCAATTGCTGGAAGTTGTCTCAAAGTAAACTGCAACACATCAATTTCAATATATTTGTGTATTTTTAATTACATACACTTCCTTGCAAGGCAAATACTTCTCCTTTTCTTCCCTTTTGCCATTATCTCCCCTTTTCTCAAATAGTGTGGGTTTACATAATAGCATGATCCATGATTTGAGAATATTTACAAAGAGGGGCAGTTTTTTATTGAGGTACACAAAGAGGTTTGTTTATAAGAATAGTCTAGGATGCTAATGTAAATTAGGTGGTCCTAATATATTCTTAACTACATATGTTGTATTTCAGTAAGTGTATACAACAGAAGTAGTAAGTTAGATTTTAGTTTTAAAAGACTGACTTGTGATTAAACAATATACCGTATAATAGAAAGTGGTAAGTTCTTTCCATGCTTTCCAACTGGTAGACACTTTCTAATACTATTGTAAGATATAGTAAAAGTGTGTCACATGTAATATTAAAAATCTCAATAAAATTTTAGAATCACTTTTTAGCCATCTAAAGCCTTAAAGAAATAAAAACCATACAACTGCTTTTTGTCATTTCCATTTTATTACTATTTAAAGGATTCTTATTTCCATATGCTGCTTAAACTATTTCATTTTAAATGGTTTTAGTAAGTCATTTGAATTCTATGTCCAAACATAAAGGCTGGCATAATGTTGAAACCAACTTCAATTTAAAACTTTTATAGTCATCATTTTAAATAGACATTTCCAATCAACTGCTGTGTAAAACTATCAAATAGGACTTTAAAACATTAAAATCAAGTCTTTAAAATTACTCCTTGATACCAGAGGAATCACATTAAATCCACTGTAATTGACAAAAAAAAAAAAGACCCAAATTGAGCATCCTAGTAACACTGGCCCAGTTCTATTATTCAACTTGTGTTCTTCGGTGGGTCATTTAACTTGACAGTGGAAGTGATGAGGTCCCTTCTCTCAGGTCCCTTCTTATCCTAACAACCAACAAATTGAAGTAACCTGTCAGAGGGCTCCAGTGCATTTGCAGGAGATTCTAGACACCAAGACTGAATTTTATTCTCATGCAAATATTTAGACATGAATGTCAATGAGGGAAGAGAGATTATCTAAGGTTAAATGTTCTTTCGATTAGACTTTTGTTATATCTAAATTTTTTATTGGTTTATACTATTTAAAAATACATATTTACTGAACCTCTATTCTGTACCACGCTCTAGGGGCACAAAAATGAAAGATTCCCCGAAAGAGCTTTCACTCTAGTTTAGACAGATAAGATTTCAAAATAACCAAACGCCATGTGGTACCACAGTTTCTACAGCTCTCCATCTCTAGGGTATGGGGGCATTAGAGGAGAAAAAGGTCATTTCTATTGGGTTGGCCAAAATGTCTGTTTAGTTTTTTCCATAAAATAGAAGACACATTTTTCATTTTCTCCAATAACTACTGATTTGGATAGTTTCAGCATGTCGGCTATCTCCCATTATCTGCTTCTAGTGGGGGTAGAGGCCCCAGGTGCTGCTAAACATCTTCCTATGCATAAGACAGCCCCACAGCAAAGAATTATTTGGCCAAAATCTCAATACTTCCAAGAAACTTCACAAACCACTTTTGACATGCTCGATCAGTCATAGCACCTCCATACACTGCACTAATCTTTTTTGCATTTCAGTTCCATTTTTACCTTTCTTGAAATAATAAAGCATAATATGCCAAAAATGTTGTGTATTTTTTCCATCTTCAATATTAAAATGGCTATACAAAAATTTACCAATTTTGATATTTTTTTTTAATGCACACTGATATGACAGCTGTCACAATACAAATCTAACAAAGTTGTTTCCAATGAAGTTAAAGACAACTAAGCGCTACTAGAGCCACTGTATAGAAAAAACTAAACAAACTTTTTGGTCAACCCAATATTTTGAAGAACTAAAAAAAGCCTTTATTTTAGAGGTAACACTTGACATGAGTCTTACAAAGATCAATGATACAATCCAAAAAAAAGATTAAGAAAACAATTCCATTTAAAATATTATCAAAAATAATAAATACTTAGGACAAAACTTTACCAGGGAGGCAAAAACTTATACACTGAAAATTACAAAATGGTACTGAAAGAAATTAAAGAAAACACAAATAAATGGAAAAACACCTCAAGTTCACGGACAGGAAGTCTTAATGTTGTTAAGATGTCAATACTACCAAAGCAATTCCTATCAAAACTCCAGTGATGTTTGGCAGAAATAGAAAAATAATCCTAAAACTCACTTGGAATCTCAAGGGACCATGAATAGTCTTGATAAAGACTATCAAAAACTCTTGATCAAGAAGAACAAAGTTGAAGGTCTAACATTTCCTGTTTACAAAATTTACTACAAAGCTAAGTAATCATGATAGTGTGGCACTGGCATGAAGACAAACACATAGATTAATGGGGTAGAATCGAAAGCCCAGAAATAAACTCTCATGTATGTGATCAAATGGTTTTTGACAGGGCGCCAAGACCATTCAATGGGGAAAGTACAGTCTTTTCAACAAAGAGTGTTGTGAAAACTGGGTATTCACAAACAAATGAATGAAGTTATTAGACCCTTACCTTATACCATATACAAAATTTACTCAAAACGGATCAAAGCCTAAAACATAAAAGCTAAAACTATAAAACTCATAAAAGAAAACAACTTCATTACCCTGGATTTAACAATTATTTGTTGGATATGACACCAAACCACAGACAACAAAAGTAAAAATAGATAAATTGAACTAAATTTGAAAACTTCTGAAGTTTAAAATTAAAAGCCTTTTAAAATTTAAAAAGTTAAACATTAAAGCTGGAAAAAATACATTATATTTAAATAAGTGGCATAAGTTCTAAATATATTCAAATGCACCATTTACCATAAAATCCATAACTATTAATCTAATAAACTACATTCAAATATTTTTATTTAATGAATTTTAATTAAATTAATAGAGCAGCTTAGAAAGACCCAAAGATACCAGCATCCAAACAGATTCCCCACAAAGGGCACATAACACAGGGCATATTCTCTCCATCTTTTGGAGGAAAATTACAGTCAAAGTAAGAAAAGTGTAACTTTCAAATGAATATCCTAAAATTTTTCATTTTTCTTTTTATGAGATAAGTGCATTTGTAATCTTTTATCATGCTAACCAAGTACACTTTTCTCATTAACAAAAAAATTGCAAGGACAATTATAATTCCAGGAGGCTAAATTTTTAGCAATCTCTCAATCTAAAATACTTCTTAACAAAATTATAGTTCACTTAAAAAAAAAGAAATCACATTCATTTATATGCAAAAAACTTTTTGGCAAAATTTCATCATTGTAAAGTGTGGAGAAATGCCATATAAATGCATAATTTTCAGTATCTTCTTAGCTCTATGAGCTACTGCAATGCTAGCAAGGGGGAAGGCGCTATTTTATTCTGGAAAAAGAGGATCCAAGTAGGAAGCTGAGAGACAGACTCTGCTATCAACCACCCCCCAGCTCCCTCAAGCAGCTACCAACATAGACCTACATGTACATGGCAGGCACAAAGATGAGCTTGGTCTCTACCCACCAAGCATCTACCAGAACTATGTTATTAGCATCATGTCCAGATGCATAATTCAAGAATTGACACAAAAGTTCATCAATTCAGAACCTGTTAGTTCAAAATTTCTAAATTACTCATTATCCTGCAAATTTTCAGCAATATGTTCACATATTAGTATCTAAAATTCAGTCCTTTTTTTCAAAACAATGTTACATTTTTAGTAATTTGCTTCTTCTAACTTGCAAATTTTAAAACACTATGAAAATTAGGCAAATAAGATTATTCATGAATTGTAATGTTAAACTACTTTTCAAGTTAGTTTTACTTCATGATATGTATTTATGTTCATTATCAATATTTTAATCATTAAATTTATTTTCCTTAGAAATTATCTTACTTTTCATTAAGTCAAACTAGCTCTACCTCCATTATTTTGAATAAATAAGATTTTAATATTTCTGCATAGGCATAAACATATACATAGTTTATTACAAAGTTTGTTTTATATCCATGGAATATATCTATGGTCAATGGATATATTCCTCTAAAAGTTGGACTATATCATTTGAGTAGTTTCTAAATTACAACACAAAACAAAATTACATTATTTTACTGATAGTGTAATGTGTTGATAGTGTTGACCTAAACAAAACTAAACCTGAGTTATTCTTTTAAAAAATAAATCTAATGATGTAAAATATTGACAGAAAGTCCATATATCAAACATTCTACCTGAATATTGTATAAATGAAGGCTCCAGTTAGACTTCAATAAAAACTTTGCATATACATATTCAAATATTTATATTTCTTATAAAAGTCAACAAAAGCAATAATGAAAAGCAATAGTGTCATATACACATAAAGATTTAAAGCAAGATTAACAGTGATTATATAAGGGGGACTGAGTGCATTTCTCCCTCTATTTTCTATTTTTTGTTTAAATGTATGGAAAAGCATGTATATTTTTTTAAGCAACAGTCTCTGGGGTCACGAAGGGCATTGCAGGTCTTTCCTAAGGTGACAAACAACGCCCTGGGTCCACGGTCATACTACAGCTGAAGTCGGGTTCACAGTCACACTAATTCCCCATTCCTCAGCACACAATGGACCTTTTATCAATATTGGAAACTGCCTTTGTGAGAATATTTGCCAAGAATGGATGGAATTCTCAATATTGCAAGCACCCATTTAACTATTTAAAAGAACAATAAATTAATGACTAATTTAAAATGTTTCCTGAGTTCGGAGATATTCAAATGACAACAGAAGAGACCTACATCTACCATTCCCTCAGAGCCGTCAGGAAGAGCAGACTGAGCTCGTTAACTGTGGGCTTGGGTGCCCACGTGCTTTCCCATCAAACCTGTTAAGAGTCGCCTTCTCCTTGGCCTCTTTCGCCAGGAAATCATGTTAGGTCTTAGTTCTCCTTGACTCACAAATATTATTGAACCGTTTGCATGTTTGTTTGTTTAGTCATATATATACTTTGCTCCACAAAAGAACTTAACCAGCAATGAAATGAAACCCAATCCTCATGCTCGCCTCACCCTAAAAAGACGTGCACATTTGAACGGGAAACTATAAAACTGCATAGAGACAATAGAATATTAAGTAAAAAACAAAAAGTATATCTCAAAAGATCATGTACAACCTGATACCCTTTTCATAATTTGCCCTGGCCTGGTGGCTCAGTTGGTTTGAGCATCATCCCATACACCAGAATGTTGCGGGTTTGATTCCCAGTCAAGGCACATTATCTAGGTCATGGGTTCAATTCCCCAGTCAGGCACGTATAGGAGGCAACTAATAGATGTTTCTCTTTCACATAGATGTTTCTCTCTCTCTCTCTATCTCTTTCTCTCTCTCTCTCACTCACTCACTCCCTTTGTCTCTCTCTAAGATCAATAAGCATATCCTCAGGTAAGGATTAAAAAGCAGATTAAAATCAATTAAAAATACATATACTTTGGGAGAATACAAGGAAATAAACACTGACTTCAAGATTACAGTTAGCTTAAATGAAAGGGCTAAGAGACGGACTGATGAAAAGAACAATGAGGTTAGATTACTACCAAAGACAATATCATAGATTACTGCATAGGCTTCATTTTAGGTTGGGGATTCCCTGGTGATTATGATATTAATTTAAGACAGATAGATAGACAAACAGATAAAAATGGACTAAGCACAGACCAACGACGAAGTGTGCTATGAACTAAAGGCTACTGAACCTCAAGTGACATGATGTGAAATGCCCAGATATGAAAGGAAATGAAAATGAAAGTGGTTTAGTTTGTAGACTCACACCCAACCTATGATCTGGATCAACTCAAAAGTCACCCCTACAGGCTGTGTAATTTTCTGCTTCTACTTCCCCAACAGTTTTCAACTGTGCTGCACGAAGTAACATGTTCTCTAGTGGATGTGAGACCTCGTACTGTCACCAGTGGATCCTCTGCTCAGAAAGTGGTACCTACAGAGGAGGGGGAAAATAGCACAGAGGAAAATGCTGCCGGGTCACCTACTGACTCTCTGGATTAGGGCTGGCAATCCCCAAAACCCCTGAGTGGACAACTGGTGACTCTTCTTCATTCATTCAATACTTACTAAATGCCAACTACATGTCAAGCATCACGCTAACCCTCAGATCCTTCAGGCTCAGGATTAGGACACTCCTAACAAATACTTGAATCCAGCCCATCACCTTTTTTAGACAGCCTCAGAATCAACATACTCCTCAGGCCAAAGAATCGAGATGACTTTTCAGGCCTTTCATGTAGCTTCTTACCCACACAAGTAAATGCTGAAGCAGCTCATTTATCGAGTAAGGTTATACTGACTTCTCAAAGTTAAGAGATGTCAAATCTCTATAACCAGAACTGGGGGGGAAATTACTTCTTCAACAGATGACATTTCATGAGTGCTCTGCTTTTTGTTTTACCTGCAATCTCCAAAAGTGGACTTATATGATCTCCTTCTGCCAGCTTCACAAATCCAACCTGATTTCCAAAAGTGTCGATTCCTTGAAAGGGCAAAGTCAAACATCTTCCCTGAAGGATTTCTTCTATGAGTGGTTGTAATTCCAACAAAGCATCGATACCACTAGCAAGAGATAATATATTTTTCAGTAGCATATTAAGTGATAAAATATACAAAACCAAACATGAAATAAAGTCATCAGTTTTAGAAATATAATATTGATATTTGTACTATTTTAAAGCACAAAATACCTTAAAAATCTAATCTATATAATTAAAGTAAACACAATGTTAATTTTTAAACAAAAACTATGGAAGAATTGAATTAAATCTTTACCTAATTATAATGTCTATTATATTAAAGACATGAAAGAAAATACTATTTTATTGTTCACCAAGAATTTTTCAACAAGGAAATACTGCATGTACATTTCAGAAAAAATGACTATATATATTTCAAGAACCCTGACACCTACAAGAGCTTACATTACATTGTGTGAAAAGTCCTAGATTCTTGTTAAAAGTACTAATACTTACACAGTATTTACTATTTGCAAGGCACTCTAAAACAATATAAATTATCTCTTAAAATACATTTCCATAATAAAATAATTTACTGTACGGTGGATTCAACAAAAAATGTAAGTTTATATTTGCCAAATGCAACTACAAAGTTTGTTATATGTGCTTCACCTATGTCATTATAGAGCTATTCTATTTCAAGTCCTTGATTTTTCCTTATAAAATCAAATATTTACTATATTAATTAATTAGACATTATTAGGTCTAGAATAGTTTATAAATTAGGATCAGTTACTTCTGTCTTAAAAAAGATTTTGGTATAGGTACCCTGTTATGAGAAAAAAATTAAAATCTCACTAGAGGGCAGCAATTACTCAGAAAAGAAGTAAGTACATTCTTACTTTATGGAGAAGGCTTTAAAACAAATACCCTCTAGTGAACCACTATTACATTATCTTGATCAGTGATTTGCTCAATAATAATTATATGTTTGTGTATAAAAATTTAGGTATTTTTCTAGATATTTCATATTTCTAAATTAGTTTTGACATAAAGTGTTTAACTGATGCTCATCTATAGCTTCCACAGTGAGACTCATTTCTGTCATAACATAATGTACAATACTTAAAAGGGCTCTGGAAATGGCAACATTTCTCATTAGGTCTCCAAATCCCCATCCTAAATCCAATCTTTCCTAGCTGTACTTACGTCCATCCAAAAAGACACAATGCACACATTTCTACCGCAACACTGTCCTCACCGGATGCCCTGGGATAAAGCACGTAACGACAGAACGGCCTCTTCGGGCTCATCTATCACAAATCAGAGGAATTCAAGACGCTCATTTTAAATGCAACTATGTGCTAAAGCCAGCCATCTAGAGGTTGGGGCTTTTCAGAGACAGGGAATTCTATATCTCATTTTTCTTTAAAGAAATATAGATGATCTAAACTTAGTCCAATTTTTCAGTTCTCCAGTTGCATAAATCAATACATTTGTCCTACAGAGATGTCATCGATCACAGCGTAAGAAGGAGTCAGAGATCTATGGTAAGCATCGCTAACTTTCAAATTCTTTTAGAGTATCTTTTCAAGAGTAGTTTATAAAAAGACTTCTCTGTGGTAAAATGAGTAAAAAGTATACACATATAGGAAACAGAACTCTGAAACTGGAGGTAAGACCCAAAGACTGTGTCTGAAATTTCGACAGGACAGCCATCCTCTGAGGAAGAAGGAATTCTGCCTCCAGACAGCTGCTGAAATTGAGACTGCAACATCGACTCTTCCCGGGTCTGCCCCAGCCAGACTGCCCGACAGATTCTGGCCCTGCCAGCCCCCACAATTATAGGAGCTGATTCCTTAAAGCAGATATAGATATAGATGATACACAGACAGATAGAGATAATGATAAGTAGTAGAGGTAGGGAGAGAGATCAATATATCTAGGTATCCACACAGACGTACGTCCGATTGGTTCTGTTTCTCTGGAGAACGCTGGCTCACACGCCCTTCTAACACGCACAGGGCAAGTTCTCTTTTTCCCTAGGACTTTCATCTGTGTCACAGCTTCTTTGGCCTCTTTTATTTTAAGACCATCAGAGTTTCGTTTTTGTTTTTATTTTTCTTCTGACTGGCAAAATGAACAGTTAAAGTAAGCCAAGTAAAATCTTCTAGCCCTCTCTGCCATTGCAGGGTGCTCAAGACTTGCTCCTGGGGACAGCAGGTTGGGGTACATCAGAAGCCTGGTGTCTATAAAGACATGAGGTTCTACTGTTTGAAAGACGTAACTACTAGAATCACAATGATGCCCTGGCTGAGTGGCTCGGTTGGTTGGAGTGTTGTCCATGCACCAAAAGGTTGCAGGTTTGATTCCTTAAGCTTGAGCTAATTCCAGAGGGCTATACAGGAGGTAACAGGAAAGGGGCGATCTCATGTATACACAGAGTATCCCCCAGGGAATCCCTGGGGGATAGCAAGATTTCTCCACTCCAGGTTGGAAAGCAACAGTCAAAACCCTTGTGGCACAAATCTGGAACTGGGGGTGGGGAAGTACAGGGACTCTGAGAAGGAGTGAGGTAAAACTGAAAGTCCACACTGACCTAGCTGAACAACAGTTCTAATAGATAATAATACTGAGTGTCTACTAGGTGCCAGGCCCTCTACTGAGAACTCTTACATGTATCAGTCCTATTGTTTTCTCCATTTACTTAAAAAGTAAATAATTTTTTTCCAAAATCAGGCATCTATTAGGAGAAGATTATGCCATGGTATATTCCAGAGTCTTTACCTAGAATCCTAACCTAAATGGTTAGACTCCAGAGCACCTGCATAATTAACATGGGCAAAAAACTGCATGATCAAGGGCTACCGTCTGATAAGAAAAACAGAGCTTAAAAGTCCAGATTAGAAAGAGCATTTACACAGCTAATTCTGTACATTGACTGTTAATTAGAATAAATTATTAATATAATAAAGAATACTTCTTTAGAATTTAAGTGCCTTTTGGGTTCTGCTATGTGTATTCACATCAAGGTAATAATCTGAAAAACAACACTGAGGAAAGACACATTACTCACATGTTCACTTCCTCGTCATTTAACAGCTGCATCACCAGCAGGGTGATGTGGAAGGAGCCGGGACCGGTCATTGCCTTGGCCAGCCGCTTATCTTGTTGGATTATTGCATTTTGCAGGATCTTAATTCCTCTTGTAATCTAATCCTCGTCCACACACACAAAATAGAGATTAAGTAAGCAAAATTTCCTTTTGACAAAATGTAAATCAAGAAGAAAATTAAGCAACAACCAGAATTAGAAATGGCAAAATTCTTCAGCCCAGTGATACTTAATTGTCTACTTGTTCTAAAATACCCTAATAGATGGCTCGGAAAGCTTAATAACATGGATAAGTTTTAAAAATCAGACAGTGCTTGTCCATCTTAAGAACATGGAGCCTGACGCCCTTATTTCACAGACTGGGTCACTGGTTGAGTAGAAAAGCTTTCAATGGCCGTGCATTTCTTCAGAAACTCGTCCTTGAATATACAGTATGACTTACTACAATTATGATCTTTCCTAAAAAAAAAAAGTTTTATTCTTGCATAGAAAGATCAAACCAGCAGACAACAGTCTGTTTCTGCTGAAAGTCATATTTATTTTTCCCCTAATGAATGTGTCTAAGAACTCACTCTTCTTGGCCATTAAGATTTTTTAAAACAGCAATAATTTCAACAAGAACGACCACTGTCATTTTCCCAGACATGTGAGGAGGAAGAGTGGGAAAGAAATCCAAATGCGTGGGTTAGAAAAGCCATTACCATTTGCATCCAGGGGGAGTCCCAGGTCCCTAATCAGCCTCCTCTCTCACTATCTACTTGGAAACAAGAAGAGGAACGATGCCTCTTCCCTCCTCGGGCCCAGTTACATCCAATTCTAGCCAACTTCTAAATGTGAAAGCACTGGAAAATAGTTCAACTATGAAATAGTGAACTGGGCCCTACCTGAGAAAAGAGAGCACAGAGGAGCCCTGAGGCAGCAGAATTTGTCAGAGAGAAAGGAGCGAGGGAGGGAGGGCCGGCGACAGAAGCACAGTCAGTAAAAAGACAGAGATAAGAAAAAACTGAACCATGAGCACAGCAGACTGTTCTGAGACTAGAGCAGCTGTTTCATCCTGAACGACACTCCCATTTCCTGAGGAAAGGGACTGAGCGATTCAAGGGATGCTCTCCCTGGACCTGACTGCTCACGTGTCTGTACAATAAATCTACATCACCCAAAAGAACCTCGACGTTTCTCTATTCCTTGTAATCTGGAAGAGAGTGGCACAGGAAACAGCATTTTCCTGGGAGGAATTTACACAATAACACCGAACATAGTATTTTCCTATGCAAGATGTCACTTCTAGGCCACCCAATAAAAGAATACTGATGGCCTGGTAAATATAAAATGCTCGTAACATCACAGCACACAAAGATCTTATAGAGCCACAGTTTCCTCTACTCTACATTGATAAAACTAAACTATAAACTCCTGAAGGGCAGTATCTAAATCTTCTAGCTCACCATCTTACCACAGTGCTTGCTAATAATAAAAACAATATGTAACCAATGACAGCAGTAACTACCCTTTACTGCCTGGCCCCTTGGTTCTAGGCACTACAGTAAACTTTTTGCACATCTTAATTCACCGAAGCCTCCTATGATGCTAAGAGATGGACATTGGTATTATTTTATCTAAAAAGTTGAAATACAGAAGATTAAAAAATCCCTTTAAGATCATCGACCCCAATCAGCAAAGGAACTTGAGACAAGAGTAAGTTGCAGTATATGAGAAAAGATGAAAGAAGCACCTAGAAGAAAAGAATCGAGAAGGGCGAGGAGGAAGAGATGTAGCTAAAGAGCAATGGAGTAAGAGTTACGAGGAATTTGTTTTCACCAAGGCAAAGAAGAGGGTCAGAAATGTGGGTGCTGACTTAAGAAATGTAACACCGAGGGGGAAAGACATCTAAAGGAGACTTTTTTCAGGAAATCTTACTGGATACTGTGTAATGGAACACACTGTCCTCAAAAAAAAAAAAAAAAAAGGCTGTAGTGTAAATCTATATGAAATTTCAAATTTAAATGTAAGAGTTTTTTTCCTGGTCCAACGAAGTGCTGAAATTTGCTTTGGGGAATAATGAAGCAACTCAAGAAGGCCCAGGTTCATCAAGAAAGGGCTTAAACAGGTCCTCACAGATGTCAGACCTCAAAACAATGTAATGACATCTGCTAATCTTAGCTGATACTGATGGCAGTTCCGGTTCAACTGTAATGAAAAAGTGGCCGAGGATGAGAATTTTGTGATGTAATAGAGCAGTACAACGAGTGAAGGCTGCTGGCCCCACCTCAGAAACCCTCCATTTGAGCCCCTCGTCTGCCACAGGTGTGACCCCGTCCAAGTCACCCTGTCTCCCTGAGTCTTGGTTTCTCCCACTGCAAACAGGAGTAGTAAGACGTGGACTGCCAAACTTATAAAGGTGTCTTAAAGATCACAGTAGGCAAGCCACGCAGTAAACCATAGCACTTGCCTCACATAAGGTATGCGACGCTGGCAATGTTGTTCAAACCAGTGGTTCTCCACCCTGGGCAATTCTGCCTCCCAGAGCCTATTGGCAATGCCTGGTCACATTTTGGCTGTAACAACTGAAGGTTTGCTACTTGCATCTCATGGGTACAGTAATTGCATTTTCTTAGTTTTGAAACATTAGTTTTCATTCTAAGGTCAAATAATAACTATATGTAAATTCAGGACAACACTCAAAGAATTCCAAGAAATTTGTGTAGGCGGCATTTTAGTGCAATGTCCTACACATGGTAAAACAGTTTTAGACCATTCATATGTTTGAATTATCCAGTAGCTTGTGAAGTTGCTAATTAAAAAATGTAAAACACTTTGAAGACAATTTCTCTGAAGTCACACATTACTTAGAATGCAAGATTAACCTCAAAACTATGAAAATTCTAAAGTGAACCTAATCAAGTAATATATGTCTAATTATTCTTTCATGGGCCAGATTAATTTATGTATTCCTTGATATCATCTCAACATTTTTGAAACACATTTTATTCCTAATTGCATTCTTAAGAGATAAAAAGAAAAAATACTTCAGAGCCTTGTCCATATGCCATTAAAAAAGTACCAATGTCATTAAAGGTCAAAGGAAACTAATTTTCATAGCCACTGTTTAAATCCATTAAAGCTTATCTTTCACCATAACCCACAGCCATTGGCAGTATTGCACAATGACTAATATTACTAAGTCATATTAAAATATGACATCGAAAGAAACTTTTTAAAATAAAAAGCTTTATTCACTTCTGGTCAAGACGGTGGCATAGACAGACATGGCTCACCTCTTTGTACAACTGTATCAAAATTACAACTAAAATATGGAACAACAGTCATTCAAAACCATCAAAAATTGAGTTAAATGGAACTCTAACAACTATGGAATTAAATAAACCACATCCATATAGACTGGTAGGAGGGCTGCAGATGTGAAACTGGCTGGTCCCTCATGCACATATGGTGGGTATAACTTTGGGAGGGATATGTCAGAGCAAGGAGTCCCAGACCCACATCAGGCCCCCCAACCCAGGGTCCCAGTGCCAGGAAGATAAGTCCCTGTAAGTTCTCACTGCAAAAACCAGCAGGGATTGAGTCAGTGGAAGAAACTGCTAGAGCCCCAAGCAGTTCCTCTTAAAGAACTCACATACGGACTCACCTACTCAGACTCACTCCCTCTGAGCTCCTGCACCAGGGTTGCAGCTTGAAAGGCACTAGTGGTATACAGACAGAAACGGAATGGTCTGGCATCAACGTGGGCAGAGGCCATAGTCCCTTTTCTAAACCATCCCCCCACACACAGAGCCAGCAAGCTGGTACCAAACCTGAGACTCCACCAACCTGGCTAACACTGTATGACTTATCTCTAAGAGAATCTGCCCCACCCAACTTACAGACCCACCCAAGCTGCTGTTCCATATTAATAGCTGGCCTTGATTCATGCTTCACAACTTCCTAAATCATATCAAACAAGCAGCATCTGGCCTTAGTGAGCCCCAGGCCCAGCACTAGCAGCACCCAGCCTAGATTCACAGCTCTGGGAATCTCTAAGCCCACCACCAGTAGCAGCTATCTCAGATTGCTTTAAAGCTCAGGCAGAGGTAGCCTCAGGCAAAAACACAAGCAGGGACTGACCTTGGCCTGCATCACCCAGGAAACCCCTCAGGCTTCACACCCAGAGGACAAACATCTACAGACCACATCGGAGCACCACCATGCTGTCCCTGTACAGCTGATCCTCCAGAGAATGGAGGTTGGACTTCAGAGGTCACAGTCAATCCTTGCAGCTGACTGGCCTGGGTAAACCCCCACCCCCACCCCCACCCCCACTGACCTACCAACAACAATCAAGGCTCAACTATAAGAGGATGGTATACTCAGCCCACACAAAGGATATATCTCGAGTACTCAGCTTGGGGATAGGAGAGGCTGTGCCACTGGACCCTACAGGACACCTACTACATTAGGCTACATGACCAAGACACGGAGTCAAAGCAACTCTTCATAATACATAGAAACAAACACAGGGAGGCTGCCAAAATGAGGAGACAAAGAAAAATGGCCCAAATGAAAGAACAGATCAAAACTCCAGAAAAAGAGCTAAATAAAATGGAAACAAGTAATCTATCAGATGCAGAGTTCAAAACACTGGTTATAAGGATGCTCAAGGAACTTAGTAAGGATATTAACAGCATAAAAAACATCCAGTCAGAACAAAGAATATGCTAATTGAAATAAAGAACAATTTACAGGGAAACAACAGTAGAGTGGATGAAGCTGAGAATCAAATCAATGATATGGAATATAGGGAAGAAAAAAACATCCAATCAGAACAACAAGAAGAAAAAAGAACCCCCCCCCCCCCAAAAAGAGGATAGTATACGTAGTCTCTGGAACAACTTCAAGCAGTCCAACACTTACATCATAGAGGTGACAAAAGGAGAAGAGAAAAGGGCAAGAAATTGGAAATCTATTAGAAAAATGTATGAAAGAAAACTTCCCTGATTTGGTGAAGGAAATAGATATGCAAGTCCAGGAAGCACAGAGAGTCCCAAACAAGATGGATGCAAAGAGGCCCACTCCAAGACACATCATAATTAAAATGCCAAAGGTTAAAGATTAAGAGAGAATCTTAACAGCAACAAGAGAAAAGAAGTTAGTTACCTACAGGGGACTTCCCATAAGACCATCAGCTGATTTCTCAAAAGAAATTTTGCAGGCTAGATGGGATTGGCAAGAAATATTCAAAGTCATGAAAAGCAGGGACCTACAGGTAAGATTACTCTACCCAGCAAAGATACCATTTAGAATTGAAGGGCAGATAAAGATCTTCCCAGACAAGGAGAAACTAAAGGAGTCCATTATTATTATATGAACCAAACCATTATATGAAATGTTAAAGGGCCTTATTTAAATAAAAAATCACAACTATGAACAATAAAATGGCAAAAAATACAAATCTATCAACAATTGAATCTAAAAAACAAACTTAGCAAACAAGAAGAACAGAGACAGAATCATGGATACAGAGAGTGTTTTGACAGTTGCCAGATGGGGGGAGGGTGTTGGGAATGGGTGAAGAGGTGAGGGGATTAAGAAGTACAAATAAGTAGTTACAGAATAGCCATGGGGATGTAAAGTACAGTGCAGGAAATGGAGTAGCCAAAGAACTTACACACACAACCCATGGACATGAACAATGGTGGGGGGACTGCCTGAGGGAGTGGGGGGTGCTGGGTGGAGGGGGCAAAGGGGGAGAAATCAGGACAACTGTAATAGCATACAATAAAATATAATTTTTAAAAAGCTTTATTAACTTCTTAAATATTCATTCACTGAGTAATTTCTTCGTGTTTAGAGGATAAATCAGACATCCATCTGCTATACCTCACCACTAAGCCACATTCCACATGCATGAAAACAATGCAATGAGAAAATCCATTTTTATATCTTTAAAGCTTTCTAACAGAGTCAAAGCATATATGAGTTCGAAGAAAATGCCTTAAAGTTAGTGTGCGTGAGGGAGCGTGCGCCCGCTCCGCCACACAGCCAATGTCTTTGACCTCGGCTTTCGACATGTCACTACCCAATTCTTCAAAGCTGAATACTCTCATTTTTCTTGCTTGTCTACAACCATGAAAAGAACTTAAAAATAGGATGATATAGTCATAACTGAAGGAAAGTAAAAAATTATCCTCAAATAGGAGGAGAATTTTTTATATCTACCAAGTGCTTAACATACATGATGTTAAATACTTTCACAATTATATTTCCCAGGAAGAAACTGAATTCACAAATCTACTTTCACGTTTTCCTAAGACCAGCAATTTTTATACTACAAAATGATGAAATACAGAATTAAATGTAACAAATGCCTTTTAAAACCTCTAAAGAAAATTATGAGATTCCATTAGTATAAAAATTTATCTTAACAAAAAATTAATATACTCCTAATTTCAATCAGCTTCTGATTGTTCCCTTACATTTTTTAATGTTGACTTACCTGATATTATTACTTCTCATAAGAGAGCATATAAAATTGAGTCAGTTATTTAACACTGAAGATTTGTTATAACTCCATTAAATTTTCTTTTTTATTTTGATATTTAAACTAATGTGTGACTGCAGGTAATGGATAAACACATACGTTCATATCCTTGAAATTAGGATATTTTTATGTAGCCAGTCCAATTGATTTTCCAATTCCATTTTTTAAAAATACGAAATCATGATTTTCCATTAATAAAGAATTTGAAACATCTAAGAACATGTTTAAAAATCAAAGATCCATGTGAGTCTGAAAACTTTTTTCTTTAAAACTAGATGCCAACAAGTAGAGGCCAAAAGTAGAGCAACTCATTGTGAATGTGCTAGCTTCCAAAAGCTTGTTTGCAGGTCACTTAATTGGAATTTGGCATACAATCTCCCATTGAAACAATGTTCTAAATGCTGCTTCTTTTCCCAGGCCTTCCCACAAAAGCTCCAGTAAGTAGTTTAAAAAGAAAATTAACATTGGATACTTGAAAACAAACAAACAAAAAAGATGCTCATACAAAAGATATAAAAATGTATCTCCTGAAGTCCCATTCTTACTTTTCAACCCCATGTTTATACTTAAGCTTCCTGTTACCTACAAATAAGTCTCTTGAGAGGGAAACATTGAATTATTTGGTTTTGAGGTCACTTGAAAATTGTATTCCCCACTATTACAAGTTACCCTAGCCCTTTGAAGATAAACTACTGTTGAACCTATATTATAAAACCAACATTTATAACATTGTATGTACTATTTATAATGTTCTGGTTATAACTTGGTGTGCCAAAAACACATCTTTTGTCCCTGAAATGACATTATCTTGTGTTTACTCTTGGCCAAGCACTGTTCTAGGTACCGAGAATGAGCTGAAAAACTATGTGAGGAAAACTAACAAGTGTCAAATTGCAAGGATGACAAACGACAAAAGGAAAGCTATGAAAATCTTTTGGGGGGAAGGGAAGATTGACCTAGTCAGGGTGGTCACAGCCTAGAGGCTTGAGCTGAGATTTTGGCATTAGTAAAACCAAGAGAAGAAAGAAAATGCCCAGCCACAGAAGGCTTTCCCTGGGGCAGCAGGAACTTGGCAAGTTCAAGGAAGGCCAGAGGGGCCTCCAGCAGAAGGAAAAGGGCTGTAGGGGAGGTCAGACAATGCAGAATCTTACAGAATATGGCAGACTTTGTCTCTATCCTAAAGTCAATGGGAAAAGACAAATACACAGGCAAGGAGGCGACATGTCCAGATTTCGGTTTAGAAAATAATCATTACCACCTCCATTTCACACCTGAAGAAACAAGCTACAGAAATTCAGTAACCTGACCTACATCCACCGTAGAGTTTGTGACCCAGCTGGTATTCGAACAAGGTCTGTCAAACTCCAAACTTGTAGTCTTGCTGCTTTCTACACAACATCCCAGAAGCAGAGAAGCAGCAACAAAGGCTGTTTCATGAGAACTAAGACTTGCAGACAGGTCTCCCATCCTCCTTCCTGTCCGTCACCTTGGCACAGGCGGAAAGGGGGATGCAGAGCTGCTGTTCAGACCACCACGAAAGCCAACAGTGGAGGGGTGAAGAGAAAGGGAAGATGCAGGGCCTGATGAAAGCAATGTATGGAGCTTTTAACAACTTCTATGTTGAGTGACTCTGTAGTGGAACACTCTTTAAGCAACAAATCAAAATAAGGAAATCAGAGTCTCTTCCAGTCATCAATCACATGTCCTTGGGGAAGTCACTTCTCCTATTTCATATTCAGTTTCTTTAGGACCTGGCTTCTGACTGCTGGGCTAAGTAGTACCGCCTTTGACGTCCTGCTCTCTTCCATTCCCCATGTGTACATGTGAGCCTTTATTCCAAAGAAACCTTTCCAGATAACTCACAACTATTTCAAAATAATATATATTTTGCTGGTCACATTAAACTAAATACTTTTAACAATTATTGAACTGTTAACCCACTAGTATGTACCAGTAAAATCAGAATGTGATTCTAAAATCTTACATTGTTAGGAATATATAATATCTTTTTATTTGTCTTCTCTCCCTGGCTAAACCTTATTACCTCACAGACTAGATATTTCCTAAAATGCCTCAACAGAATTTTTTTCTTTTGATATTTTTTATTTCAATTTTGTTTGATTTAAAAAAATTTATTAGCATGCCCTAGAAATATTTTAGTTAAATAAAGGGAGAAGCAAACTGAAAATGTGCCTAGTAAAAGAGATTATAACCCACAATCAAACAGAAATTCATATCTGGCTCTTAAACTGGGCGAAGCTATAGAAGCACTCAGTCTTCCAAGTGAGGCATTCTTTTGTAAGGCATCTCATTTCCTTCCTCCCTGCTGTAGCAATTTTAAGTAGATACTGTAGTTTTCTTTCTCAGCCACATATAAGGGTTTCCTAGTGTGGGCTAATCGGCTGATCTAATTTCCTACTCATGTCATTTTTTCAGATTTTCAGTAGATTTCTACCAAGTCTGTCACGTAATATTAAGTTGATACGACAATGAGTAATTGTTAAAGAAACCAGGTTGTAATCATCATTACTATTAATGGGACTAAGCAGGAAGAAATCCCAGTTTACCTTCCCAACAAAGATTTCAGAATCCTCTTTTACTACCTTGTCTCTGCTCTCAGCTTCTGAAAGTTTCCTGTTATGGTGAACAAATGCTTAGAAAGGAATTTAACATGCCATCTGGCAATGCTTTTTCAAATAGCTTTTGCAAAATTGTCCAAATATGATTGTTGAAATATTATTTTTCAAAATTATTTTTAAAATATATTCCATTTAAGTAGGAATATTCCCTGTATGGCCAGTTAAAATGCCAACAAAGACTCTTAAAAACTGAGAGCAGATGGGCTTACAAGTTAAGTATTTAGTGTACTTTAAATATAATTTAAAACTTATAGTAAAAATAGCTGTTTTTTTTTTTTAATAGCACCTCTTTGTTGGTGATCGGAATGGACAGGAAATAGTTGGGTTGATAGTCTTTGTGCTTTTTTTTCCTCTTCTTTATTTGATCTTTACTGATCCATTCATTTTCTTCACCTTTCTCCAAATCTATTTGAGGAACATCAGTGACTAGAAGAAAAAAGTAAAACAGTAACATATCCAATGCATTAAAACAAAGATAATATAGTCCGAAAAAAAGAAATAAGCACTATGTAAGGAGCAATCAATCATAAGTGTCATTTTCAGAACTAAAGCAGAAGTTGGCAAACTCTTCCATAAAGGACCTCATAGTAAATATTTTAGGCTTCGCATATCACATGCTCTTGGTCACAATTACCCAAGTCCGCTGTAGACAAAACACAGATGAATGTGTGTAACTGCGTTCCAGTAACACTCTTACAAAGCTGATCGCCAGTGTTACTAAATTCTGACCTAATGCATGACCAACAACCACTCCCACCCCCACGCCACAATTTTCAAGAGTAGGAAACATTATTTTTTCCTCCATCCTGTATATGTATATTTGTGGCCCCTGCAATATAACCACTCAAATGCCACTCGAAGTTTAGTTTGTACCCAATGTCATACTACAAACTATTTCTTGTAAAAATTTAACGACTGCTTTAGAAACTTCCACAGCAATTAGGCAAAATAATTTTGTCTATTGAATTTTGGTTTCTACTGTGTTGGTCATTTTAAAAGCATTTTTCTAGTTTAAAGCATTTTTCATTTTTTATTTATTTATTTTTTACAAAAGTAGCAGTTGGCAACAAATGGGTAATTTAAAAAAAAACAAAACTTGTCCTTGAACATAGATGATTTGATAAGCACTTAGTGCACGTCCTTTTAAAGTCATCTTCGAAAGACTCATTTGCAATACCCAACAATTGTAATTATAAAACTATGGCCCAAATCAGTGCCAAATTGTCTCCTTTCCTACAGAATCCACCAGGGGACGTCCATATGCATACAAACCTACCATTGATTGAGTTTTCAGGCTGCATCTTCTTAACAGCAGTTTACTGTTTCAAAACAGAATGCCTCATAGAGACTTCATAAAAATACAAATATATTTTCTCAGGTACGATTTTGGAAAAGGGTGGAAGGGAGGAACCAACCTACCTTACATTTAATCCCATAGGTTGGTCTCATCTTTGGATCAATTCAAATCGACCACAGTGACCACCTGCACCCAATTCCTTGAGAGGGGGCTGAGCCAACAGCATAATGCCTGTGTGCCTATGCAGCCCCGACCTCGCTGAGCCTCTTATTTTATATATGATGGAACAGAAGAGCAGAGAAACTTCTAAAAACTGCTCACTAGCACCGAGTGAAGTGTGATATCTAAACCTCAACTCTGCTAGTGTGCTTTCTACTCTATCAAGCTACTTCTCTATTCCAGTTCTGCCTGAGGAGTGATCATTACACACAAAACCGAAGAGAAGTTGTTGTCCCTATTCTGTTATTCTTTGAAATAGTAATAGCAAACAACTTTAAGTGAAAATCACAAACAGTATATTAATGCTAACTTCTAAGAAAAATAGAGTATGTTTAAAATTTTTAACCTAAGGGATGGTAGAAATTGGCACGCTTTCTTTCTAGGACTAACATGTATTTGTGAGACGTAGAAGACGGGGTAAATAAGAGCAGGTGACGTGGGTAACTACTCCGACTGTATCACTGTAAATTGAGACAAATGTCCTGGCATGTTTGCATATCCATTTCACTACTACACTGCCCAACAACCAATGTGGTTAAAATGATGAATTTCTCAACAATATGCCTCGTGATGAATGTGGTTAAAAATTAATGTGCTTAAACAGAGAACACATATTTGAAATACAAATTGTTATTAGTTTCTTTTACACATGTGAGCTTGTCAGAACCTTAAAAATTCTATTGTTACGAAATAGTCTGCAACATTCTCATCTGTATTATAAGCATGGTCTAAATTGCCTCATATGATGCCACTGGGTTTTATTTCCCATGCAATGTTTTAATATGGAAAATCAAATCAGTATGTTGATGAGCTACCATACTTATCATTCTAGATATCTAAGAAAAGTTCCCATATCTGATTGGAGGGACACAAACTAAATATACTAATTTTAAACAGAGGCCACAAATATGCTAGTGAAGGACCACATATATTATTAATCCACTTCTAAATACATCTAGCCCAACTCCATCTGCTCCTAGTAAACTGGTACTCTGACAATGAAAATCAATCTTAATATCGTCTGGAACCAGACTGTCTAGGTGGGAATCCTGGCTCCCTGACTTGGTAGTGTGATCTTAGATAAATCACATGAACTCTCTTTACCTCAGTTTCCTATCCTATAATTTGAGGGTAATGGTAATACAGTCATTTTGAGGATTAAGTGAGTTAATACATGAAAGCTCTTATACTACTTCCTGGTACAAAATAAGATTATTATTAGTTATTATAATTATTAGATATTCCCCAAAACAAAATGTAATTAGGGAGATAAACCTGTATCTGGTAAGATCATTTAAGAGACTTCAAAAAGAAATTGAGATGATTTATAAAATATCCATTGTTTTTCATCATCCAGACCACTTGGAATATGAAAAGCAGGCTTAACAGTTTTTTAAAAACTAAATATTGAAAAAATTTCAAAGGCAAAACACCCATTTTTTAAAGTAAAATTACAAACCAATTCTAAATAAGTTCCCAGCACCTTTCCCCTTATACCTCATTGCCCAAATCAGGACACAGGAAGCTTGGACAGTGAGTATATGGCAGCTGTGAACCTTTTCCCAGGTGGAAAATGTAACCTACAGAAGGAAAAGGGAAAGGCTGCTGGCCAGGCAACAAGCATGTCTGCTTCAGACCTGTAGAGGGAGCACCGGATAGTGACCAGGGCCCTGACCCCAAAACTAGTCTTCCAACAGCATCTTTCCATCAAGTCACTTCATTTCTTTATCTGAGAACTTAAAAGTCTGGCCAATCCTTGGAGATGTAGCTGATTCTAGTTCCGGGGCACAAAACATACCAGAGGAGCTTGGAAATTCCAAGACTCCCGACACCAGGTCAGAAGGTCTCCAGTGCCAATTTGAAAGTCCCCCCATTGGCCACAGATGGGACAATTTGAGTGTCAGATAAAATAGTACTTTCAATGATGTAATGTATATTAAATAAGTTTAAATCCCTCAGTTCAGAATGATAAGCAAAAATTTAAAATAAAAAACTTAGTAGTTCAGCTTTTGAGAAGTCTAAACAACTGTTATTCTAAAAATCTGATGATGAAGAGAAAGAAAGAGTCACACTTTTATCCCGTCTTTCTTTATGACCCAAGAGTCACAGAGGAAATCAAAGAGTTAACTAAGGTAAAGTCCTCCCTTATAGAAATTTTCAGCTAATAAATGCAAAAGGATAGGGTTAACATAACACCATTTTGAAATACCTGATAGAGTAATGGATCAACCCAAAGTTCATCGATGAATAATCCATCAGATAGAAAGCTGGTGGGAACGTTCATAATGACACATCAGATGACACAACGGAAAGCCACTGATCAACCCTAACATCACAGAAAGACAAGGCCACCAAACGTGTGTCTCCCGGTGTCACACAATACGGAATTCGAAACACCTTTGCAGCATTGTTGTCAATATTACAAAACTTAAGCCTCCTAATATAACTACCGGTTTACTGGAAACATAAAGAAGAGAGAATTATGTTCAATGACTATAATAGGGTACTTCTATACAACATGACTTCTTCAACAATAAATGCATACGCTCACCAAAAAAAAGATCAACAGATGAAAAGAGATGAAAGAGATGTGTCAATCAAAAACATATAGACTTTGGTTCCTAATTCAAACCAGTTTTTAAACAATTATGACAGAGCAGTTGTGCACCAGGTCCCCCAGATGTCACTCCCTGAGTATATGTCGTGGCACCTGGCCATCTTGCCCCCTACCCTCAGCCCCAGTGAACAGACTCCATAAACCTAGAAGGCGGAAGCCGAGCAGTTGGCCATAAGATCTTGGCTTAAAAGGGAGTATCTGCTTCAGGACAATGACCCCGGCTGCCACAGGCCCATGGAAGGCCCTGCTTTGACGTGCTGGACATAGACCCCACCAGCCAATGTCTCTCCCACGTCAGACCCACTCCCAGGGCCAGTATCATGTTTTCACAACTGCCGGGGATAGGAAACAAAAACTTATCCAGGAAAGAAAATTGGACTGAACATTTAATATCTCATGTAAAGACTGGCAGTGATGACTATATGCATTATTATTTAAATAAATTTTCTATTAATCATTTAAAAAAGTTATGACATAGAGAACTGTGAATACTGACAGGATATTTGATGACATTAGGAATTACTGTTATTTTCTAGTGTGGTAAAAATGTTTTGGATATAGTTTGGGTTTTTTTTAAGATTCTATATCTTTTAAAAGTGCACACTACAGTTTTTACAAAAAAAAATATCTGCAATTTACTTCAAAATAACCCAGTGAGAAAGAAGTGATGAATATATGAGGCTCATCATAATATTCTACTTGTGAATATGCTTAAAAGTTTCTAGAGCGAAATTTAAACATATACACACAGCCCAGGGGCAGGGAAGGGACTGATAACCTTATCTAGGGTTAGTTCTAGTTTCTGTGATCGGTGATAAGGGTACTGTCAATGACTCGACTGTCTAGGACATTTGGTGGTGAAATTAAATAAAGAATGGTATCCAAACTAAAATTAACATAGCAGAAAGAGAATCCTAACCTACAGTCTAGTTTTCCTTTTTTAAAACTGCAAGTATCAACCTACTTGTGGATTATGAAATCATTTTTTAAAATAATAAAAAAGCATCTTTTTTTAAACTGGAATGGGGTGGAAAAAATGGGATAGAATTACCACAGACAGAACATTGTTTATGGTAAATTTAAGTATTGCTTCACGAAATTTGAGGTTTTTGCATATACATGTGTATTGGGTAGGAATTAAAATGTATTTATTTCTTACAATGAACATAAGACACAGAATTATTTTTGCTATATTTTACTCAATATAAGCAATACTAAAAAGGGAAACAGACTTTAATAACATGCTATTTAAATGACCACCAAAGCTTTCAGCATTTAAAATTGTTTTACACCTTATCTGTTTAAAACTAAACTGTTCTGTGCGTGGCAGCTATCTTTGCCATTTTGAACATTCATAGTCTACTTTGCAGACATCCAGAGAAGGAAAAATCATAATCTCTGAAGGCAACACTGTTAGTTATGCTAGCAATTCTGGTATCGTGAGAATGACATAGTGTAAAAGCCCAATTCAGAATACAGCCTCTTGGTAAAAATAAAGTAGCACAAAGCTTCTCTGACTTCCTTAGCTTTCTCTAATCTTACCAATACCCATTTAACTTTCCTTCGAACTGGATTATCTAAATTTTATTTTGGTAGGCATCACAGACAGGGCAAAACTTAAAATTGTCTGATGACAGCTAGGTAAAAAAGGAGATAAATCCTATGAGTATTTATTGCTATAGTTTTATTTAACTTGTTAATTTATATATATATATATATTTTTTTTAATTCAGTTAGTCCTGATGATTTATATCCAACCATTACCTATGAAACCCAGTGTCTCTTTTTACCTGTTTGCACATCTTCTTTGTCTTTTATTTGCAGTTTATTTATATGGCCAGAATATAAAATCCCTTTTTTCCTTACTGAACTTCATTTTATTTATAACTTTGAAATCACAACCTAAATTCCAAAATTCAATGTGCTATTACTCTTTTGACTTAGTTCATATGAAACTATAATGAACGAAGCATTCATGTAACACCTAGTTTAACATTAAAGATTAGTGACCATAGGAGCTAAATGTAGAAAGCTTTGGCCTTGTGCCCTGGTCTTTCACTAGATTATTTAGAGTAACTTTCTTGTTTAGAAAAATATTATGGGTAGCATACAGCTTGTAAACCTACCTCACAAATTTTATACTTGTTAACTCTCATAATGACTTCAGTAGCCATTTAATATGCTCTAATGAATCTTGTGTTGTTGACAAAGGCTGTAACTCTGTGATCCATGATTTGGTTTTTTTGTTGGTTGGTTTTTTACCTAAAGCACTACACGTCATTTTATGTAAATTATCTATTTTTTCCTGAAGTTTTATTTATTCCCTCAAAAAACTACAAGGGAATGAACTATGGAAGAAATTAATTTAATTAGGTAGTCCATCTTTTATTGGTGGTTGATTGTTCTCACCAGCTCTTAGCCAAACAGGCTGAGAATAAACTACATTTTGTTTTGCTATTCTTTTTTTTCTTGTTATTACTTCAGCAGTCAAAGTCTTTGAAATAACCATTCTTAAAACTCTTTAATTATGTGAATTAGTATTTACATTCTATAGTTGATAGGATTATTCCTCCTTACTAGCTGAAAATCTTTGGCAATTCACTAAAAAAAGTAATTTTACTCCCCTCATTGACTTTCTATGAGGGTTAAGTAGGAAAACATACAGCATTTACCATTGTGCTGGAAGCACTCAATATTCTCATAAAATAGTGTTCAAGGGGTAAATTTTTTTAAATATGTAATTTGGCAAATATATTTAGGCAAAAAATTTTGGTGTGACTAAATTAATAGAAATATATACAAGCATCCTGACTGGTGAGGCTCAGCTGGTGGGAATGTCATCCTGTAGACAATGGGTTCTAGGTCATGGGTTCGATTCCCAGTCAGGGCACATACCCAAGTTGCAGGTTCAATCCCTAGTCGGAGCATGTATGAGAAGGCAGCCAATTGATGTTTCTCTCTCACATTAATGTTTCTCTCTCTCTTTCTCTCCCCCCTCCACTTCCCCTTTCTCTAAAAAATGCACTGAAAAAAATGTCCTCAGGTGAGGATAAAAAAATTTTTTTTTTTAATTTACAGAAGCTAGATCCATACCATACACTATTCTAAGAACATTCCATATATTAATGAGTTGAATCCTACCAACAACCCAATAACCACAACTACTATGACAATTTTGCAGAATGAAATTGATCCTAGACACTTGACCAAAGTACACAATAAGAAAGTGTAGCAGCAAATTTTGAACTTTGACAGTTTAACTCCACTGCCCTCGCCACCACAGTTCAACATCACTGGCAACGCCTTACGGACAACGACCTCAAAGAGGAATGCGTGTGTGCAGCTCTCCACTGACTAAATCAATGAAGCATGTATCTTTTAAAGCAAGTTTTTAACCACAATTAAAATGTTTAATTGTATTATTTCATTAAAAAATCAAGAGCATCCATAAAATTTGAAGACTAGAGAAAGGAACAAAAACTTTGCTCATAAACCTCCTATCCTAACACAATCACTATGAATTAGGGGTACACATCAAAGTGTTTACATGATTATAAAAAAGCATAAAGAGCACATATATTTTCTCCCTACTTTTTCACTTTGCATTCTATGTAGGAAATGTTCCCGTAACATACTTCTTAGAAATATTATTTTCATAACATATAATTGCATGGTAATATAATTTAAGGCACTTGTACAGCGTATTCAACCATTCCATAATCTTGTGTATCTGTGTTTTCTCCCAATATTTTTACTATTTCAAAGACACTGTGACACACACATTTATGAATAAAACTTTTCTCTACAAGTAAGACTATGTCCTTATATCGGGAATCTCATGAGTGGCTCTCACGTACGAACATTGCTAGAGATCGTAACAAACTCCATTCTAAAACAGCTGTAACAACACTTTGTCAGGAGCAATGTTGATATGACATTAAAATCACTATTTTTTAAAGATAGTGCCAATCTGATAGGTTATAATCATATTTTAATGTATGCCCTTTGATATTTCTAAAGTTGAGTAACTCTCCATATATTTGTCTATTAACTGAATTTTATCTTCTACACCTTTGCCCAGGCACCAATAATAGCAACTGGTACATAACAGGCATTCGATAATTAAGAGTTGAGTGAATTAATATATCGATTAGGCTTTTCTAATTTGTATTTGTTTTCCTGTTTGTTTAAAAAAAAAAAAAGGAAAAAGATACCAACCCTTTGTATTGTCTGGGACAAATCTGCCTTAAGCCTTTCATAGTAAAATTTGGACTAGGCTTCTCCAATCAATTACAGAGACGAAACAGAACATAATTTATCCTTTTTAAAAACTGATTCAGCCTTGGCTGGCGTGACTCGGTGGATTGAGTGCCGGCCTGTAAACAAAGGATCGCTGGTTTGATTCCCAGTCAAGGTAGGGCCCATGTCTGGGTTTCGGGCCAGACCCCAAGTAGAGGGTACACAATAGGCAACTACACACTGATGTTTCTCTCCCTCTCTTTCTCCCTCCCCTCCCCTCTCTAAAAATAAATAAATAAAATCTTTAAAAAAAAACTGATTCAGGATAATCACTTACTATAACAGAGATAGAGATTCAATTTTTATTTGATACAGCATTTTCTGTAAGACATTTTTTTTTCAGGTAAAGGTAAGTTTCCTGATATTCTTAAAATACTTTAAGAGTTAAAGTATTTTTTTAAAAAACAACTTAATAATATCCAATAACAAATAATAAAACAATAATTTCCCACATCTCCAAAATCCCCAATAACTACAAGGTTAGAATTCTCCGTCAGGTAAGATAAGGATTGTAATAACTTCTACATGAGGAGAACTGAATTCCACACTTGGGAAAGGCATGTTGCTAAAAAAACAAAACAAAACAAAACAAACTCACTCAAATATTTCATTTTGAAACTTGATTAAGCATGGCTTGATAGTTAAAGGCTGTGATTCCCTTAAGAGAACAGATCAAATAAACGAAAGCTGTCCACAAATGTACACTTTATGGGAAGCACACTAAGTTGTTCCTGTCAGCAGTAAATGGCTCTCCCCTGCATAATCCCATTCACCTTTCAGAGGCAGGACTAACAGCAACCCCATTTTCTGGGTGGTCTACTGGGTTTTGAACCTACTGACCAGTGACACTTCCCCCTGAAAAGAGAACAGACCGGTCCAGGCCCAGGTCAATAACTCACTAGTGCTGGACTGTCTCCCAGAACACGTCCACCCTATAGAGCCAGAGGTGTGGCTCAGGTTGCCTGGCTTCCTCAATATTTCTAAAAGATTTTCTTTTGCATGTACATTTGAATATTTTACTTCTAATATATATTTATATTCTAATAAAAATAAATTATATATTTTACATTTAATTCTAACAACATTCTATACAAATGTATTGTATAGGATACATTTTACATGCTAACATATAATTCTAGTAAAATAGTCTCTTCCCAAACAATGTGGATTCACTGCAGCCAGGCAGACTGCGTGACACCTAATGGCACAGCACCCACACTGCAGGTGGCACGGCTGGCAACCGAGACACACTGAGAACCAAACATCTGGGGAGGAGTTTTCCTACTGGCAAGGATTCCCCTTCCCACGGTGTTCTTCTTATTAGCACTACTTTCCCCACGGCTCTGCCAGGGTTTCAATCAGCAAGAATTTCTTGGCAGTTAACTCACAATTTCCACCCACCAAAGGAAACTGAAAGAACCAAAGGCAATGACCAGCTACTTGAGAATTTTAAGGTTGTCGTCTACCATGGAGCCATTCAACTGATTAAATTTCCATGTTACTAAATGTAAGAGAAAGCCCCAAATCCGTTCAGGCTACCAACTAATTGTCCTGTGTTTTGGACACAAGCTCTCTGACTATATCTTAAGGCTTCAGGGATGACAACAAAAATCCCACATTTTGTGTATTTCTATAAAAATCTCTCTTCACGAAAATGAGTTAGTAATTTCTGGTTTGCAAAGAACTTTACTATTTGTTCCTTAGTGTTTTACTAAATGCTATTATAATAGTGAGAGAACAAGTTGTCCCCATGTAACTAAGGGATATGCTTCCAGGGTTTAATAAGTAGCATTTGTACATTATTTTGCCATTAACAATATTGCCTTTCCGCACATTACTTCTTTCGATCTGCACGGCAACACCACGTGAGGTAAGCAAACAGAAACTATCCACTTTTAGCAGCTGAAGAAGCCCAGCTCACCCAGCGGGAGTGACCAAGGTCACAAAGAAAATGAAGTAACCAAAACTTAAGACAGAAGTTTTGTTTCTCTAATTATACCACACTGACACTGTGTAAGCTGAAGCTTGGGATTTGAAATCAATCTTCCCACAAAGGTTAATATTACACATGGTAGTCTGGAGTCTAGACTGAGCCACAAAGACTTTTAACTCACAAAGTCTGAACTATCAAAACGAGGCACAGCACTATACACCTAAAAATGGATTTCTGTGGGGTGACCTGAGCAAGGCCCTAACTTAATGGATAAGATCACGTCTTTGGTAAGGAAGGTACCACACACTGCAGGGGAAAGACCCCTACCCGTGTGAAGGACTGGCCAATCTTCCTGACACCCATCCTCTGAAGGAGCAGCTGTATCTCTGGGAGCAAAAATGGACTGCAGAACCACCGACACATCCCTTCCCTTCTTTCTGGTCCCCTGGCTACTGTTTCTCCTGTTTCTCCTTACCAGTGGAGATGTAAGAAGACAGTGGCTATAGAGATACTAGTTGCTTTCTGGCATTGTGGTGGTATCACTCTCAACCCCTAGTAGAAGAAACAGTTTGTTTCATATATATTAGGTATGTGTAAGTCAGAAGTACCAATAGCCGGAACAGTAGCGAAGTCTCACCTCTTTTTCCAATCTTACTGACGAGCACTCAGATGGGAGAGATTCAGAGACTGCAACAGAGATCAAAGGGAGGAAGAGTGCATGGGAGATGCCCACCAAGGCACGTAGACATGATTATTCAGGAGCTTTCTTCTTCATTTCATATCCAAATTCGAGAGAGTAATGAAATCAGAAAGAAATGACTGCATTTTTTAGATACATTCACTTTATTTGCTCAAAAGTAGGACATTAAGAGGAAAACATGACTAAATCACTGCTATTCCTGCCTCTCATTTCCAAAGGGTATGTTCTACTTGAGAGGCATACTAATTTTTCAAATGATGGTTTCTCTAACAGCTGTGAAAACCATAAAAGCTATTCTCTGCATCCCAACTGTAAAGGAAAAGATGGGAAACCCATGTCCTGACTGAGCAAATACCTCTTCATACTTCCTCTTCCCCTTAACATTACGGAATAGGAAAAACTGACTAAGATTCCAGAGATTTCATACGTTTTAAACATCCCTTACTTCTCCTTACTTCTCCCCAAAATATAAACCAGGTTTCCTGTATTGGAAGATAGTGTGAGCATCAGAATCACATAGGATGTTTAAAAAATAAAACAAAAAGGTTCCACCTGACACAGAGGTGGAAAAGAAGACTCCGCAATTTTATATCACTCCACAGAAAATTTTGATTATCAGGTAAGTTCAAGACAGTTAACATAGAGGAAAGAACCCTGGATAGTTCATACTTATCAGCCAGGCCTCCCCCACTGTTCCCAAACCTCTGGGAAGCCTTCTAGGACACTCTTTACCCTCATACCCAGGTTATGCGCCTCCTCACACACGTCCTCACCCCATGGATTCCCACAGCTTGTATGGCGTTCATCTGATGGAATTAGGGGTGTTAATATTGGCTCCTCCTTGAAGCTACGAGTTTCTAGATGGTCATGTATTTCAACACCGTTATGTGTTTCAGTATTCCCAATATCTGGCACCAGTACCTGGCATTTCTCAGGTATCCAATACATGTTCATCAAATAAATGACTAATGAATCAGAAATCACATATTTCATACCTAGTTCTTTTCAACTGTGTGATTTTAGTTAATTAACTTCTCTGAGTCTCATTTTCTCTTCTCAAAAATGAAGACACTGAACTAGATAATTTCTTAAGGAATCTCCAGTTATACACCCCCCGTCAAGATAAAAGTATATCAAGTATAGCAAAGTTCTGGGTAAGGCTGCAAACAGTGGGTGGCACAGAATACACAGTCAAGAAATATATGTGGAATACACTGGTCCTTTTCCTTATTTTCCTGTTCACAAGTAACTTGGACAACAGGCAAATCTGTCACATTCTTGGTGGTAGCCTCAAATATCATGTACAGGACTGTTTTTACAATGACAGGAAATTCAGATTTAGACAGTTATGTAGTTCTAGCAGCATTTGAATCAAGTAAGCATGGGTTCTCTAAAGTCTGTGGGTGGAGCTCTGAAGGACGAATCAGTCTAATAAATGCATAATTGATTAAAAGTTCAGCTGTTTTCAACACTAGCCTGTTAAGCTCTGCGACAGCAGGGACAATGTCTGTCTTGTTCACTGGTGACCCTCCCAATGCTCAGTGCCTGGCTCACATCAAAGAGCCAGTAAACGTTTGTTACGTGAACGGGTGCTGCTGAAATTAGCAATGGCTCCAGAACAACTGAAGAATGAGGCCATAAACGATGGTACGTGCGCCCCACTGATTTCTGAAGTTCCTTATAAACTACAGGATGATCTGGCCCAAAGCTTGTGGGACATGTCATAACATTATCTGTATAGTTTTGACAATAGAATAGCAACAGATAACCATTAATTAACAATCCGAACTCAAAAACATGGCAAGTGTTTAAGGTGAATTTATTAAGAAAAAATACGTACATATATCACTAAATTTACTATTGTTTCTAAATACTTATTTATTTAATAAAGTACTTACTTTCACAATCATCTTTAATATTTATAGTAGCAAATGGCATATCTACCAGAGGATCCATAGTATTGGCTTCCAATTCTTCTGATACTTCCCTTTTTCTTGACATATTTTCACAATCATTGGAATTTACTCCTCCTTTAACATATCACAAAAAAGAAAAATGTATTATTTAGCTTAATTAAATTATATTCTAAGCTAAAAATAACTCAATTAACTGACTTCAATATAAATTAACATGTTCAGAAATGATACCACTTGTATTCAAATATATTATGAAACATATTAATATTATGTATATCATAGTCTACATTTTTATAAATGCATTTTTATGCTAAGCAGCTGTAATAATTTTCTGAAGCACTGTACTCAAATCAGGGTTAGATGAAGACTTAGTTAATCAACAATCTTCAAGATCTTTTACAGCTATATTTTCTTAATTCTAAACCTGTATTTTTTCACATACCTTTTGAAAACAGACCAACAAAGTTTTGTAGGTCTTTCTCATGTTAATTTTTTAACAATATCACTATGTATTCGCACTTGTGTAAGTTCTGACCTTTATTTTTTCTTCAATAAAGACTTTTAAATCTTTTCTCTCATTACATTAAAATTAGAAATTCAGTCAAAAATACATGGCTTTAAATATGCTATTATGGAAATTCAATGATTAAAAGACAAAAGACCTTACAGTTTGCCATGAGTCTAATCATAGACTCACAACTATTTGTCATATGCAAGAACAAGTCACTGTTTCCTTTCTGTTGTTATGCTTGCATTGAAAGCTACAGTTTATACTTAAATAAAAATTCTAGCAGACCAATACGAAAGCTTTAATAGATCAATATGTATCTTGTACCTTCGGGCACAGGCAACTACACATAAAGGGCCATCACTGACCACGGGGCTTACACCTGGGCCAGCAACAAAGAGTAGTGTCTGTGCAATTAAATACCACAGTCTGAATGAAAACTAGAACAAACTCAATAAACCCAACATTTGTTGTTCTCGTTTTATTCTTAATCTAAGTAATTAGTAATAATTTCTCAGGATCTAAGGTACAGCATAGTGACTATAGTTAATATGGTATTGTACACTTGAGATTTACTAAGAGTGGATCTTAAGCATTCTCACACACACAAAAAACTGTGTGAGGTGATGCATGTGTTAATTAACTTGATTGTGATAATCATCTCACAGTGTATACTTACATTAAATCATCAGGCTGTTCACTTTAAATAGATACAATTTTATGTGTCAGTTATACCTCAATAAAGCTAAAGGGGGAAAAGAACATAGTAATATGAGATTGGCCCACTTAACACTGACATCTAAATACCAGCTCACAAGTCCCTGGGCCACTTGGAAATATACTGGATTCTCGGCATTATGTGAACTTTTGTGCTCTAATGACACATTTTGAAGTCAAGAAGAAAAATTAAATAGCATGGCTAATTAAATTCAGTCACCTTTTTTAGTGGAAAAAAATTCTTGCAATAGTTTAACACTTAGTTTATCTTGAGCTCAATTAATCAACAACAGAGAACAAGAGCTATGCAGGTCACTGGCTGTACCGAAAGAGAATCATGCAGTGACAAGGGCGACAACAGTGGCATTTAGCTAATGATGAAGGCAAGCTGGCTGCTGTAACAGAAAGCGTTTGAGACCAGACATCAGTCTAGCTGTGTGATCCTGGGCAACTCCTGGGAACTATCGAGGCCTCGGCAATTATTTGATCTCTTACATGACAAGGTTATCCTGGTTGAAAAATTCTAAATCCTGGCAGCCCATTAGAATCACTTGAGGAGGTGTTTTTAAATTACCAGTGTCTGGTCCCTCCCCAGGCCAAGGAAATCACAATCTCTGGGGATCAGGCCAGCCTCCCGCATTTTTTTTTAAAGCCTTGCAGGGTGATTCTAATGTGCGATGGAAGTTTGAAAAACACTACCCTGGAAAACTCGCCTTTTCCCTTTGCCATACTTTGTTTCTACACCAGACTAAGGGACTGTGTTAGCAGCTGAGAACAATCAGTTTAAGGGTACAAACTCAAACCAGACATTAACTATCAAGGCAGTTGTTCCTGATCCCCAGTTCAGGGCTGACTTAGGTAATCCAGTCTCCTTCTAGGTAATGGTGCTTCCTCCCGTCACAGCACACATACATCATGTTAGAGAAGTCCACACGGCTGTCTTCCCCTTTAGACCCCAAGCTAAAGAGTCCTACAGTTTGCAGCCCAAACCCAGACACTTTTGAAAGGGAAAGGGGAAGCTTTTCATAATTACACTCGTATCAGCAGGGTCACCTTACTGTAAGTTCCGTAAGTGCCATGTCTTACTCTCTCTGGAGGATGCCCAGAACGGTGTTCAGTTCACAGTAGGTGATCAGTACATTTGTACTAAATGACTGAATAAAGGTCACGTACACATTTGGGAGTGGCTAGTAAATTATTCCAGCTGCGCTGCAAGAGAGCTTTATCTCAACGCCGGTGAGATAAATTCCTGGTGCAGAAAGGCAGCTTCAGCACGTCGGATTCTCATTTTCACAGAACGCATGAAGGAAAGGTACTACATCCCACATGACATAAAAACAAATATTGACGCCCACTATGACTTGCTCAGCGCCATTCTCCATCTTAAATAAAGCACAGAGAAACTCTGGATGGCAACGTTGTGTCAAAATCCACAAGAGTCTAGAACATGAGAAATGAACTTCGTTCCATTAAATTACAGGATACCTGAAACCATTTTTTTATAGATCTTAATTATTAACTCAGGAAAAAGAGAGAATTTGTCCCAGTAACTCTTGAAAGAACTGCTGGTCGTTCTATAGAGCAATGTTTCTCAACAAGGGCCAAATCTAGAAGCCTTCCTCCCGTTCTCTAATCTAAGCTTTAGTATTAGGCAAAGGCTGGGAGACCATAACACATCCATCATAACTTTTATAGAGGTATAAATATTTTATTTTTGGAAACTGCCTTAAAATAACTGACCCTTAAATCCTTAAATAAAGAACTTAAACTGTAAATTCATTGTTTTCAGTACTTAACATTTGGTCTAGCCTTAGTTAAAATAAAATTCTATCTCTTGTAAAAATCCAAATAAAAACAATTTCCTAAGTGCACTAATAACATCAAAAGGAGGTCAAACTGGCCAACTACTACTACTACTATTACTACTACTACTACTACTACTACTACTACTACTACTGCCACCACCACGAACAGCTAACATTGAACCTGTACTATATGCCAAGCACAGCCAGAGAAGTACTTTACAGATGGTAACTCCACACAACCACACCATCAGGGAGGTACTATTGGGTTGGCCAAAAAGTCCATATGGTTTTTTCCATAAAATAAAAGACATTTTTCACTTTCACCAATAACTTTATTGATTTGGAAATTCTGAGTATGTGGGCACTTCTCCTGCGTGGTAGAACCTTGATTGTTCTCAATGTTTCTATTTGATTGCTAACAACTTCAACTGGTCTACCCCACCAACCATAGAGCATAGTACAGGGAGAAATCTCCAGCACGAAACTTCACAAACCACTTTTGACACATTCAATCAGTCACAGCACTCCACAAATCTTTTGCTGTGTTTCAGTTGTGTTTTTACCTTTCTTGAAATAATACAGCATACTATGCCAAAAATGTTGCTTATTTTCTTCCATCTTCAATATTAAAATAGCTACACAAAAGCTCACCGATTTTGATAAGTTTTCTAAGTGCACACTGATAGGACAATTTTGTTAATTGTATTGTCCCAATACAATCTAACAAAATTGTTTCAAATGAACTTAAAGACAATTAAGCATTGCTAGAGCCGTCCTATGGAAAAAAACGTCCTATGGAAAAAACCAAACAAACTTTTTGGCCAACCCAGTATTATTTTACTGATTTTATATACTAGCCAATTAAGTAACTTGTTCAAGGTTACAGCTAGGTCTCAGGATGGAATTTAAGTCCAGTCTCTCTGCTGCCAAACCTGCCCCTTCCAGCAACATGTCCTGCTGCCTCTTAATATACACAGTTTATAGTGCTGTAAATTGAAATAATCCTTTCAGAAAGCAGTCTGGCAACAGATCAGGAGCCATGAAAATGTTTTTCTTAATGATATATACATCATGCTGTATATATCATATATATCATATACAATATGCTCACATAGATTCACCACAGCTTTGTTTAAACAAAAAAGAAAAAGTGGAACAGCTTAAATGCCTAATAGGGATATGGTTACACAAAGTGTACTTACTCTAATGGCAACTAAGAATAACGGCTATGAAGACTGCGACAACCACGAAAAAAGTGTATACCAAACCTTGACTTTTTAAAAAGCAAATGTAACAATATGATTACAATTAGGTAGGAAAATCCTAAAGGATATAAATTTCTAAATGCTGGTATAGTTGTCTTCAATACATTGGTATTTTCCCACTTTCTGCTACTCAAATGTTTTAAACAGAATTATTATTACTTTTGTAAGGAAAAAAGTATACATTTAAAATGTATTTAAAAACCATACATTAAGTGTACACTAACATTCAAATATATGTGCACTGCAACAAATGAGTTCATCATAGTCCAATAGGGAGGAAAGAGGACAGTTTGCTCTTTGCTACACAAAATGCAAGCTTCCTATTTGGATAAATAAAATATGACTCTATTAAGCAAGACGCCTCACTCTCCTAGGCATGTATGTTTGGTATATTCCCCAAGAACCAATGGAAAGGGTCACGGCCGTCCCTGCTAGTCCTGGCTAAGCTTGTAAAAACAGTAGCATCTTACATCTGGATAAATGCGGACAGCTGCGTGACAACTAAGTCATTTACTCCATGCTTCGGTTTCCTCATCATAAAAATAAAAGGACAATACAACTGCTAGAGAGAGATGGGCGAAATAAGATAATAATATCTGAAAAGGAATGCAAGGAAATAGTGACGTCCAAAAACATCTTAAACTTTGTATTGAAAAAACCCAGAATTGCTATCTCAAACACCCAAACCCTCCGACCCACCCACAAAGCCATAATCATTTTATTCCCAAGAAAATTGTAAATGTATTTACACTAGTTAACAGCTATTATATAATACAATTAAGCTTTTAATGCTTTTTATCTTTTTATGCGTTTACACTGCAAAGGGCTTGCAGAAGAGCACCTTTTCTCTAATTGACTTTTGTCCCGTTCACCTAAAGTCCAACCCCTAACTGGCTCGTACGTTTAGCAGTAAATGCTGACCTAAGCTGGAAATTAATTCTGGGCCCTACGACACACTTGGCGCCAGTTTAAAAAGGTGCTCTTCAAACACTTAAAGTTCTCAACGCCACACTGTGGTGGGTCAGGTCTTTCATGCTTACGATACAGAATAAAAGTCCAGATTCTCGAGGTTTTGCTAACCACACACCGTAGGAAAGTGTGTGTTGGCATGAGGTCTGTGCTAAGGGTCACCAGATCAAAAGGGGGGAACAAAACTGAAACCTTGGGTGCGTTCACACCCGTCGCCCCTGTTGCACCAACAGTGTGTGCACTAAACCGCTTAGTTACGAGTTGCACCGCCGACACCCGGCGGCGCCCGGCTGCTCGGTGCTACGCCGAGTCCTGCTGCGGAGGGAGAGAGAGAAGCCGCGCAGGGGACGGGGGCGCGGGGGCGAGGCGGAGCCCTTCCCGAGGCCGAGCGCCGAGCGGGGCCCACGCTGCCCGGCTCCGATCGCCCCCCTCGGCCGGCTGGGCAGCCCCGGCTCACCCGCTTCGGGGCGCTCCATGGTGTCGGCACTAGCGGGCAGCGCGTCTCGGCCGGGCGCGGCGGCGGTAGTGGTGGCCCAGCTCCGCGGCCCGGGCCAGCGCGCTAGGCGGAGGCCGGGGCGGGGCCGGGACCCAGTGGGCGGTGCGCAGGGGCGGGGGCCGCGGCGGGCGGCGGGGGCTCGGGCCGCCGCGATCTGGTCTGCGTAGGCGCCGAGCCCCCGGAGCCGCAGTCCCCGGAGGAGCTGCATGCCCGGGCCGGGGACCCGGAAGGGGCGGAAGGGGACGCCCCGACGCGCAGTGGTACCCGGATCCGGGCTGCACGCCGAGGAGGGAGGGGCTGCAGAGAGTTGGGGCTCCACTAAGCCCCGCGAGGCTCATTGCCCGCCTCGGGCCCAAGCGGGACAGCCCCTTTGCAGCCTTTGGCGGCCTTCAGGCATTTCCCGGGGCCGGCCTTTCCCGCCCCACGCTTTGAGGGGTGACACTGGGACCCGGCTGAAAGCATTTCCTGGCCTAGGGTCTCCTGAGGATCCCTGTTTTTAGTTTTGCAAAGAGCTTTCAAAACACAGCTCTGATTACAAAATATTTGGGAAGAGCAAATTGCAGAGAAACGACACCTTGGCCATCTGTATAGTTTTTATTTCGCTTTCTTTAAAAGCCAAATTGTGACAAAGTCTCAAAATTTTAACAATTGATTATGCCTACCAATTAAAAGGGAACCAACCTCAGGTTATTGAAGGTTAAATCACTGGTATAAGTAAAATGGAAGAAAAAATGATTTAAAAATTTATTTTGACCTTGGTACAGAATTCTACTGAATTTTTCTTTTAAGCGCAAAGAAACCATGCATTAAGAAAATCAGATATTTCTCAGAAAATTGCATTTCTCAACAAATTAATCCAGCCTCTCATTTGAATGAATGACATTTGGCTTATTTTGAATGCATCCTAGAATGGGGATGGAAGCAAAGACCTCAGGACAATATATATCATACAAAATAAGTCATAAAGCGTGTTACTCTCATATTAAAATAATTCTAGCAAGTTGAGTGTTTTGTTTGCACACCCATAGCAGTTAGGGGCTGATTAGAGGTCAGAGGGAAAAAGGGGTAGGGAAATGGATAAAAGAAGGTGAACGGATTAACTAAAAGACATAAACATAACACATAGACACAGGCAACGCTGTGGCCATAGCCAGAGGGAAAGGGGGGTGGGGGCTAATTGGAGTTGGGCAAGGGGGAGAAAAATGGGGACAGAAGGAGGCTTTGCTTGGGACAGTGGGCACACGATGCAGTGTGCAGATAATACTTTATTGAGTTCTACACTTGAAGCCTGTATGGTTTTGCAAGCCCAAAAAATTCCATTTAAAAAACGAAAAGAAAAGAAAATAGAAAGTCTAGTGGTTTGCACACTCATAGCAATTAGGGGCTGATTAAGAGGTTTGATAGGTTCCCCTAGTATTTAATGCCTGAGCTCCCTCCTGAGGTAGAGCAGGTGAATAAGGCATGTCTTTCTCCTAAGGAGTTGATCACCTACCTAATAGAAAAAGAAATAGGAAGAACTGCAATAAGTAATAAGCTAAAAAGTAATCCACGTTAGTATCAAAGGGCGTTGGAATATGTCGCCCCAAAATGTGCCTCCTCTGCTGTTCCAAATAGTTCCTGACATCACTACTTCAGCATTCCAGGCTGCCACTAGGCCCGGTCCTTGCCTCCCTGAGCTCTCCTGGTCCGGTCTCCCTTCCAGCAAGTCCAGCTCTTCAGACACGGCTGACTGGTGGTTTACCTGGCCGTGTGGATCCTCCCTGCCCTCAGGGTAACAGTTCCTTGCAAATTAGAAGACCAATGCCTTCCTCATAAATTACACTGTGTAAGAGGTAGGGTAAGGTGGGTGACATCTCGGATTATTTGAATTTCTGAGATGGATGGAAGTCATTGAGACAGCCTGGTCTTTTACAGACAACCACACTTTTTCTCCCAGGAGGACAATGTACACTCCAAGGTCACTGGATTGAAAGTTTTAAAAAGCAAAATTCAACTGAGGAGATTTTAAAGATCTTATTGAAAGGAGCTCAGAGGAACTTTACAAAATGAAAGACTTCCATAGGCAGAAAGGAGCAGGAACAAAGAAGTTAGACTAGGCAAAAAGCAGATTGGTTATGGCAAGATCATTTTTTCTTTAGGAAGATTACCTAGTAGTGTTGATTAGGTGATTCCTGATTGACTGGTTTAAGATTCCATGTCTGGGAGAGCCGAAACTGTAATAAAGTCTTAGGTTGGTGCCTTGGGACTTAGCATAAGCAACTTCATTTGGGGCCTGTTGTCTTGTTTTTAACAGAAGGGTTCATGTTCAAGTTACCACACTGCTTCAGTTCCACAACCCCTCTCTGACCTTCAGAGAGAGAGGGAGGGAGAGAAGGAGAGAGAGAGAGATTGGTTGCCTCCCGTAGGAGCCCAGACCAAGTATGAGGGGCAGAAACCTGAACTAATGTGTTGACCCAGAAATAAAATAAAAGTGACAGAATTAAGTGATTGCAAGACAATAGTTGCTGGAACTTAGTATTTAATGATGTATAGAAAAAGAAAATGGGTTGGCTGACACCAAGACATTGGAGGGAATTGAATTAATTGGGTGGTCCTAGAGCAATCCAAAATGAAGAGGATGGAGAAACAGACATGAGCTGAGTGAGCAAGATGGCAGATACTGTGTGCTGGGTAATGGCACCCTCCCCCTGATCTCTCAGACAAGTCAATTATTAAATCCAACAGTCTTAGGTGTGAGTGATTTTGTTGTGGAAACCAAACACAGGGCTGCAGAACAGAGAGCACACCAGCACTGGGAGGGGCCTGTGATTATAAGCACCTAAGGATTTGCAGAAATCTTAGGGAGAGGGCTAGACTTCCACATGCCATCAAACCTTGAGTCACTTTGCTAGCTATTGAGGGGCTGGAGCAGCATTCAACTGGATTCCATTTAAATGCCCAGGGAAAGAAACCAGTAAAGAGAGGGATACAGTAAAAGACGAAAACTGATTGAGTAATATTGGAAGTCAGAACAAGATGAAGACATCGATCTTAGGAGAGACAGGAAGGGTGCAAGTTAAAATAGATGGATCCTGTACATATTTGAATGGGGTCTTGGCTAAGGGAGCTACTTTCTAAAGATGTCAGTTTTCCTGATGGAAGTAAGTGGTGATGGAAATACTGGCTGGGTATCTTAGCTGGCTAGAGCATCATCCTGATATGCCAAGGTTGCAGGTTCGGTCCTCAGTCAGGGCATATATAAGAAGCAAACAGTGAGTGCATGAATGGGTGGAAAAACAAATCGATGTTTCTCTCTCTCTCCTCACCCGCTTCCTCTCTCTCTAAAATCAATCAATCACGTCTATTTTATCTGATGTAAGTATAAAAAAAAAAGAAAAAGAAAATAGGTGGTGAAATCATAGTCTTGGTAATTTAGAAACTTTATAGATAAACAAGCAGTCATTGAAATTATGCATTTGAATGAGGTTGCCCAGGGAGAGTGTATAGAGGTAGAAAATTAGGCAACTGTGAATGGAACACTTTCTATCTTTGTGATAACAATCTGATTTTTTTTTTTGTACATTTCATCAGCTGTCTGAACTAATACATACTTTCTACGTTTCTTTCCTTCTGGGTAAGAATAAGAAATAATTGCTAAGAACATATTCTTCAAGAACATGATTCTTCTTCTTCAAACAAAAAGGGATCACAGCCCTGGCTGGTGTGGCTCAGTGGAATGAGTGCCTGTCTCCAAACTAAAGGGTCTCCAGTTCAATTCCCAGTCAGGGCACATTCCTGGGTTGCGGGCCAGGTTCACAGTTGGGGGTGCGTGAGAGACAACTGATTGACGTGTCCCTCACACATCAATGTTTCTCTCCACCACTTTCTCTTTCCCTTCCCTTCTCTCTAAAGATAAATAAATACAATCTTTATAAAAGACAAAATAGAAGGGATCATTAATGTCTTATGAGGTATATGCTACTTTGTATCATTACACAGAAGATAATGATGTTCTTATATTGTTTGGGGGTAATCTCTGTTTTTATACACTAAAGTAGTGCTCCTAACCACATTTTGGGCAAATGCCAAATTGGGAGATTAGGCTTAACAGCTCTAATTAGGCTTCCTGAAATTGATTAGTGCTGGGGATTAGTTTCTCATCTGAGAGTTTTATTTCACAAGATTTCTAAGCTCAAAACCGTATGTTTTCTTGGTTACTTTTTGTATCATATACATCATGCAAGCTGTTATTATACTTTCCAATAGACCATTCTGCTTCAATGATTTGTTTTTCTGTGGTTGTTGTTACTCTCTAGTAAGATTTTCTGAATACTGAAAGGAAAGTTTTAAGAGCTATGTCAAATTCCACTTTCTGGGTCATCAAAGCTGTTATTATTTGTTGGTTTCATTGTCCTCTTGATGTGCTAGAAAGTATTAATGCAGGTTATCTTTAAACTTCCCATTGTACATTTTAAATGTGTGTTATAATTCTTTTTCTTGGGGAGATTTTAACAAAGGTTATGGTAATATGGTGTTAATATCTGGGTTAGTAAATGTCACGTATTTTGAAATTTAGTCATTTTATTGCATATTTGGCTTAAGTATTTCTTGATTTTAATAGGGTAATTGATATTCCAAACAATATCACATAAGACTTACTGTCGAGATTAACCTTATTTGTATGCCAATCAATTAGCTTTCTAGGAAGCCAGAGGAAGGGCTCTTCAAAGTTGTAGTTACTTTTGCAAGACGGGTCATAGTTCTGACGATTCTTCTTTCAGTGGAAGACAACGATTCTGCCTTAACTTTCCTGTCCTTAATATCTGCTTTGCTGCCCCACAACATGGTGGGGATGTTTTCACACTTTCGTTCCAGATCTCTACGCCAGTTAGGCACATTCTTACAAGTAACTCTCAAAGTTACATCAAGCACTATAAGGGGCTTGACTGTAATAGCCATCTCTCCGTCCACCAAATTCCTCCGACCAGCTGCATCCCATACATAGTACTGAATAGATCCTCTGTTAGTGTGAAACATAAGGGGATGGACCTCAACAGCCAAGGTAGCTACATATGTCTCAAAGTCACCAGTCAGATTACATTTCATGAATGTAGTTTTTCCAGTCCCACTGTCTCCAACCAACACAACTTTGAACTGAACTTGGGGTTCTCCTTGGGCAGCCATTGTGATGTTATTTCTAGAAGCATCTCCTGGTACATCTGACTGAGAGCTCTATGATTGGTCTTCTTAAACCATCAGCAATGCTGAAATTTTTCTAATGGTTAAATATGCATCAAGCCCTTACTATATTGCCAAAAATTCACTGGGTCTTAAAAATAGGCATCATTGTCCATAGGCATGGGACTGAAAGCCAGGTTCCCTTCTGTAATGAGCTTTTGAGGCAGGCCTCCCATACAGTTACAATTTCTTAGCAAATTAAGCATGAGTTCTTCAGCTATGAGTTCATCTCTACACTTTTTTGGGGGGTGGGTTGTTATTACTCTCTAAGGCTTTTCAAATACATTAAGCAAACTAATAATTTGTTATTCCCTAAGCATCCTTGAAGACTTCTAACAATTATATTCTAATGTATCATGTTTACTTCGTGTTATCTCTTTTTCATTACCAGTAGAAAACTACCAGCTCTTTCTGTAATATTCATCTTACATGACTATTAAAGCTTTTTTAGTAGCATATCAGATTGATCTACAGAAAGAAAAAGTATAGTGTATTTGCTTTTTTGTATTTGATTTTTCCCAGCCAAACAGGAATATTCTCTACTCTGAAATTCTCCTGTGCTTTATTTTTTCTTCTGTTGGGGTATTTAAAAGAGCCTACCTTTTATAGGTAATACTCTTATTGGATAGTTAGTACATTAAGGGAGCCTAGCACTCAGCTTAGTACTTAGGACAGACTTGATTTTTTTTTCTGAAATAAATGAGGAGTTGACTGATCAATGCCTTCAAACCGAAGTCTCATATCATCTATACTATATAAGTGAAATAGGAAATCTAGAAAATTTCTGAATACTTTTAAATAATATCTTTAAGTTGACAATCTAGCATGCACCCCAATGTTCATAATAGCGCAGTTTACAATAGCCAAGTGCCGGAAGCAACCTAAGTGCCCATCAGCAAATGAGTGGATCCAAAACCTATGGTACATTTACACAATGGAATTCTACGTAGCAGAGAGAAAGAGGAGCTTATACCCTTTGCAACAGCATGGATGGAACTGGAGAGCATTATGCTAAGTGAAATAAGCCAGGTGGTGAGGGACAAATACCATATGATCTCACTTTTAACTGGAACATAATCAACAAAAGAAAAAAACAAACAAAATATAACCAGAGTCACTGAAGTTAAGAACAATCTAATAATAGCCAGAGGAGAGGGGGGAGGGGACAGTGGGCAGAAGGGTTTTCAGGAACTACTATAAAGGACACATGGACAAAACCAAGGGGGAGGGTGGAAGCAAGGGAAGGAGGTGGGTTTGGCTGGGGTGGGGGAGAGGGGCGGGGAAAAAATACAGACAACTGTAATTGAACAGTAAAATAATTTTTAAAATAAATAAACTTAAAAAATTAATAAATAAATAAATTGATAATCTAGCAATTTCCTGATCAAAGCCTTTAAGTGGCTACACTTTTTTTTTCTCAATCTTTGTCTTGTTTTGTTTGGTAGACATTTAACTTTCATAATTTTTTAAATTGCAACTCAATGTATTTGATTCCAAGACCTTAAGCTAATCCTGACAGAAGTAAGAAATTTCTCAGCAGCTTCATTTCTGGAGGGACTCAGAATTGCCTATATATAACCTTTTTTCTTCTCCTAGAATGCAAATTGTAATATGTTAGAAGTCCTTACTTTGTCCTCAGTTCCTTTCAACCTCTCTATATTTTCCATTTCTTAGTGTCTCTCTGAGCTTCATTTTGGATAAGTTCTTCACACGTTTCATCCAGTTCACTAATCGTCCCTTCAGCTTTGTCTAATATGCTGTTTACCCAGCCATTGAGTTTTGAATTTCAGGGATTATATTGCTTATTCATTCATAAGCCTCTATTTGGTTCTTTTTCAAATCCGCCTGTATTTTCTTCTAGTCTATTGCTTATGTTTTTAAGTGTCTTTTTTATATTTCTTTAAACGTGTTAACCATGAAATTTTATATTCCATATCTGATAATCCTAATAGCTGAAGTTTTTGTCAATTCGATTAAACTTTCTGGCTTTCATTCCAGGTTCCTATTTACACTTGCTTTATATCTTACATATGTTATGATTGTTTTTTATTGTAAGTTTGTATTGTAAATTCTTTCAAGCGTGGTTTGAAGTTATATTCTTCCAAAAAAGACATAAGCTTGTTTCTATGTCCCCAGGGGGCACTATTAACATGGGACAATTTAAATTAAATTGCCCTGCTTAATGTTTTATACTTTTGGGTAGGGCTGTCAAATAAAATACAGGACACCAGTTAAATTTAAGATTAAAAAATGAATAATTTTAGTGCAACATTTAGGGCATATACTACAAAATTATTCAAGTTCAACAGGGCATTCTCTATTTTTATCTGCTAAATCTGGCAATTTATACATAGCTTGAATTGGGTTTCAAATCCACATAAGCATTTGCTTGATGTTGTGAAGACTCAGGGAATTTTTTTCTCCATTTTCCCAGGGCAAAGGTAAGTTTGCAGCATCATCTTTTCTAAGGTAGATCTTTAAGGTAAATTTATTTCTTGTTCACTCTTATACTAAGAGTGTTGTCATTAGAATTTCAAATCTATGCAATGAATTTCCATAAATATTTGGCTTTATCTTCTATTCTCTGCATACCATGTATATTTCAAAATATAAACTTAAGGTCTCTTAGCTTGTCCCTTAGGGTACAAACCAGCTCTACAGATTGCTTACCTTTGTTGATGGAAGAAATGTCCAAACTTGTAGAGATTTTTTAAATAAGAGTTTATTCGGACCAAACTGATTATGTTTGTCAGGGAGAAAGATCTCAAATGCTCCTGAAAATAAGTTTTGCAGTTTCTGTTTGCATTTGAAATTAAGGAAGATTACCTGAAGGTGAGAGAAAGCAAGGTGGGAGTGGTTACATGAGGAGGGGTCTGAAAAGGGAGCATTTCAAAGGTGTTTTAACCTAGATGCACAGAAACAAAGGACTGGGCTCACTTAATGTTAAGCAAGATAGGCCTTGTACTAAAGGAGTTCTATGCCTGAGGGATAACTACCCGCATGACCTGCTCAGTTAGGAATTTGTGATCAGATCACCCTTGAGGTTACTTTCCCGAGGACACCTTATTTGGTCCACACCTTTCAGGAGTCTTTTCCTTTTTCTTTGTTGTTGTTTTTACAGATAACTTACATTTTTCCTGCTCCATGAAGCATTAAAAAATGTTTTTACATAGTTTGTCCAGTATCTCCAGCTGTTTTTGGCAGCAGGAAATAAGATAAAATATGTGGTGAGACGGAGTCATCCTGAATATATCAAATGATACTCTATCATAAACAGATACCAATCCTTTGCTCCTGCTAATTCTGAAACCTGGTATTGTTGGTGGTGTCTCCTCAAAGTTTTAACATTTCTTACCAGGTCATGGGTCTAGTCCACAGTAGTTAGTGTCATTTGACTTTGCTTTCATGCTCTGCAGAGACTGGTTATCTGTCCAGTGACAGAGTGTGGCACTTTGCTCTGAGCTTTAGTTAATGACTTGGGCCCACTATCACATCTCTTTCCTCCCAGTGTTCTTTTGCTGAGGCTACAGTCTACTTCCGAGTGCTCTAATCTCTTGAGGAGTTTTGTAGAATATAGGACAATTTAATGCTGCCTCCACCGCCACCCTAACTTGTCTGCTGAGTTAGTCCAAAAGAATCCCATTCCTACTGATCTGTCTTATCTGCAGTTTCTGAGACTACACCTGAGATTCCTTATGGGATTAGCCTTAGATTAGTTTTGCCTTTAGGAAGAAGACCAGTTTTAAGAGCAGGGTTCAATTCTCCTGGACACCTCTGTCTTCGTGGGGGAGTGGCCAGCAGCTTCTTTCTCCTGCCAACATCAGAATTTTGGCTTGTCTTCCTTCTAGACCCATCCAGCACTGATATTTAGTACCAATGGTGTCCTGGAGCTGGCTCATACCAGACTGTGAAAGCCAATTGTTAAACTTCAGGAATTTTGAGAGCTGATGATTAAGCTCCACTATTACAAAAATTAAATTATAGAAACTTATAATTAAATAACATATTTAAAACAATGATAAGTATAAAGCTCTTAGAAGAGAAGAAAACATAGGAGCCAATCTTTGTGCATTGGGCTAGGCAAGGGTTTTTTAAATATGACACCATAAGCACAAGTACCAAAAGGAAAAAAGTAAATAAATTAAACGGTATCAAAATGTTAAAGTTTCATGCCTCAAATGACATTACTAGGAAAGTGAAAAATGCAACCCATGCAATGGGATAAAATATTTGCAAACCATGTATTTGGTTAGGAACTTGTGTCCAGAATACATTAAAGAAAACTCTTATGACTCAAAAGTAAAAAATAATAATAATCCAGTTAAAAGACAGATAAATGATTTGAATGGATACTTCACCAAAGAACATATACAAAGAGCCAATAAGCGCATGGAAAGATTCTCAACATCATTAGTCGTTAAAGAAATGCAAATCAAAACCAGATGCAACTTCACACTCACTAGGGTGGTAGGGCTGTAACCAGAAGGACAGACTGTAACAAATATTGCTGAAGCTATGGAGAAATTAGAAACGTCCAGAATAAGCATATGCGTAGAGAGAGAGGAAGTAGATTAGTGCTTGCCAAAACCGAGCAACCTGTGGATGGTGGGGGTGGTGGGGGCCTTGAGAGTGAATTGACTGCTAAGGATTACAGGGGTTCTTGTTTGAATGATGAAAATGTTCTAAAATTAGATTGTGGGTTACGTTTGCAGAAATCTATAAATATACTGAAAAACCATTGAATTGTACATTTTAAATAGGTAAATCTTATGGTAGTTGAATTATATCTCAACAAGCTGTCAATAAAAAAATGAGACAAATATTCAAAACATAGCAGTCTCTAATTCCTTTACAACATTTTACTATTACCTGTCTCTTGAGGTCATTTACTGAGAGACAGCACCCAAGTGCCCCCAAAACATAGGATCAAATTGTGTGCAGTGTTAAAACAGCACGGACTATTTATCTCAACAAATAACTTGCTTATTTGTTTATGTCGGCTAACCAGATGGCAGTGAGCGATAATACTCTGTACTAATCCCTTAGGAAGACTAGTTTGCTTGAGGTTTAGACACAGACAACAATGATCTGTCCCATTGTAAGAAATATAACAATACCATAAAGGGCTTCATGATGAGTAAAATGATTAGATATGGTCTACAAAGATGTAGTCAGTCATTCTGGGCCCTTCCATCGATAAAGGCTTATTGAGTATTATACAAAATGCAAAAATGAATTAGATCATGCATGCAGTCAAGGCTCAATTAAGAAAGTAGAAACCAGTTTAAATATGTAAAGCTAAAGGTATTTAATACACAGAAACAGGTACCAGTACTTAAAAGCTTTTGAAAGGGCTTAAGGAGTGAAAGTCAGGGGAGCTGCCACCAGCTTTCAAATCCACTAAAACTGAACCTGAAACTTCTTGTTTTCATGCAGAAGTCAGGAAGATGGTAGGAGATGAAATCAATAATAATGGTCACCCTGCAGCCCTGGGGCGAAAGGCTGGCCTGGAATACAGAAGCCGCTGCGCAAGGTCACATCTTAAATTCACTTGTCCACCACCACTGCTGCAGCAATGACTTTTATCTCTCTTCCGCCTGCTAATTCATGCATATGTCCATCTCGCTGGCGGAATGTAAACTGTGTTTGGAACCCTCTGGCAAAAGACCATGGAAAAATGTGGTTGTCATTCATCCAACCCCTGCAATGAAATCAAGAGTATGAAAGGGAATGGAAACGGTGCTAAGACCCAACAAAGGATATGTAACTCATTACTCTCAAGGGTAGTAAGGTAATTTCTGAGACTTATATAGTATAAGTTAAGGATTGTTTCTTAGTGGCAGGGGACGCAAGTTGCAGAAATTTAATCTTTGCCTCAGATAACTTGACATGTCTTGAATATTGGACTCTAGGCACTTTACCAAGCTGGCAGGCCCTGAAGTTCGTTGGAAGTTGATCTCCCAACCTCTGGCACATATCTTATGAAACATAAAGAACACTCGTGAATTCTTTTAACTTGGTCCAATTGTCATTACGTCACTACTTTGTGACATAATGGGCCAGTGTGAAGTCCTGTGGGATGGCAAGACTATCAAATTTTATTTGGACTACATTATTACAGAGAGCTGGAGTTTTGATATAGCCCCAGGACAGAATTTATGTACCACTTACTTTCTGGGTAAAAAGTAAGCTGTTTCTGGTGGTCTTTACTCATTACTATGGAACAGGAGGCAAAAAAAACTTGAGTTTGTAGGCTGACCACTTGTTTTGGAAATACGGGGGGGGGGGGGGGTTGGAATTACAGACATGGCCATTCATTTACTTATCTTCTATGGCTGCTTTCACATTATAACCACAAACTGAGTATTTTGGAACAGAGACCTTACTGACTTTCCAAAGTATTGCCCTCAAACTAAAGATAGAGAAATAAAAGTTTTAAATTTATTTCTAAAACAAAACTATGGCCCTTTTATGAATGTCGACACCAAAATGTATTTATAACAGTTAAAACCAAATACTTTTCTCTGCGATTTGAAATAATCAATACTTATTTAAGGGAAATTTTCCTTTGCAGTCTTCTTATTCTAGTATAAAATAACCAGAACTATCTATGTGGCTCTCTTAACCTCTCATTCAAAAAAAAAAAAAACTTGTTTAGAAAAATTGATGTGTATTTTTTGTACTGTTGGGCAAAGTAATTTGCAATAGTTGATTGATAATTCATCATTACTTGTAATGAAGCACAATAAAAAAAAAAAAACTCTTTGTTCGCCTGTTCAGAAAAAGCTGCGATGCAAATTTCAGCACAAGTCAGGACCCTGGAATTCATTAGAAGTCACTTACTCAAGTGCCATTGACCTGAATGAAGACATTGGCCTGTAGAATAGACCCAGAGGTCTACGTTGATCAAGCAGAGTAAACACTCTCTCATGCTCCAAATCTCATGGTAGGCAGGGAGAACACAATGGCAAATATTGATTCTCTGGACTTTTAATTTATACTGCCACTTGTAAAAGTTTTTCTTATGTTTTTGAATTCTCATTTTCCTATAATAATTTGCAATATTATAATGTTTGATAGGATGAGTGAGTGTTTTCAAAAACATCTTATTTGATCAGCCCAGAAAGTATTTTCTTCTCACAGTTCATAGATAAGGAAACTGAAGCAGAGAAAGTCAGTGAACACCCTGCTTCAAGGGGGAAAGGACTGAAGGGAACATTCACCAAGCATCCACTACATGGTAGGCACTATCTGAAGCCAGAACTCGAACTCACACCTTGATTTGTAGACTCCAAGTCCAACGTTTTTGCTATCACGATTTATTAATCCCAATTATGGTGATGGGATGGTACTAGGGATGGTACTGGTGGCCGTAGCTTTTAAACAGATAAAGATAAAACAAGCACTGTCTCCAAACTGAGAATTAGATGACGTGAGAAGAAAAACAGAACTATAAAACTTTAAGGTAAATGTTGTTTATAAAGCTATTGAATGAATGGCATTAAGATATGCTTATATAACTACATAAAGAATTAAGCTGAAGAGCAGGAAGTACTTTTTAAGAATTTAGTTGTGACACTCTAAAATATCGAGCCACCAGAAGTTGTATAATTATGGATAATTATTATTAAAGGGCAAAATTATATTTTGGGAATGATTCAAATACAGTCCTGCTTAAAATCAGCAGCTATAGGAAATGTTTTCCTTCTAGTTCTGTTAGTATATGATACTATCTCTAGTAACAGGGTGTTCCCCCCACCATGCACACACACACACACACACACACTAACATCCTGTAAATCTGTTGGGAAAGAGTTTGTAACATCAGATACAGATACACTTCCCAAAGTATGTGTGATCAAGCTCTGCACAAAGCAGAAGCAAGAATAGTATCTTTTTGGCTACTTGCTGAGGCTACATGCTGTCAGATTCACCAGAGTTATTCACTTGCTAATTTATCTGATAAACATTTCTTACATACAACCTATGTATAAGATTTGTGAAGAATATGAAAACAAATTAGTAAAACCTTTTTCTATCAAATAGATCTTGAGTGACTTAGTAAAAAGCCAATGCTAGTAACACATAGGAATTATTATCTTCATTAGAAAGGTTAGATAATACACAAAAGAAACCAAGCAAGCATCCTTTTGCTGTCTAAGACAGAGCTCAGCAAATGTTTTTTGTAAACAGCCAGATTGTAAATATTTGAGGTTTTTCAGGGCCATATGCTCTTTGTTGGAGCTACTTAACTCTATCGTATTGCAAAAGCATCCATGGATAATACAGAAATGAATAGATGAGGCTGCCTGCAATACAATTGTATTTATGGACACAGATATTTGAATTTCATATAAGTTTTATGTGTCAGAAAATATTATTCTTTTGATTTGTTAAAACTCATTTAAAATGTAAAAACCATTCCTAGCTTACAGACCATACAAAA